>NC_135772.1:14497382-14797382 GCF_028453695.1 Augochlora pura | reverse complement strand
TTGCGTGAATGTGCATGAGATCCCGAAGCAACAGCTGAGCAGCTTAAAGCACCTGCGCTCAATAGGCCGACATATTCCATAGTTTGCCTACGCACGAGCCGCCTGCGTTCGAGGACACGAGTACTCGTCCCTATATATCGACAGAGCGACTAGACGTATGTATACGCGCGGCTCATGAAGCAACAAGGAGGCTCAAAGAGAAATGCGTATATAGCAACACGTGGCAAAAGCGGCGAATTGGTGGAAGCACGGAATCGTTGTACTTTTTTTCCTCGAGCTGCGCGCATGAGCTTTCAGTCTCGCTTGTTCCCCGCCGTTTATGCGATCGCGCGCGCGAAAGGGATGCAACCGGCTTCGAAATTTATTTATTATCTGCTCGCTTCTAATAGACGCGCTGTTCAATGTATGTATTCATAAATTCCAGAAGCCTTTTCATATCAAATATTTTCAAAAGATACGAATCACTCGCGAGACCGCGCTCTCGTATACGTGTATACGTCGAAAGAGGTATGCGTGCTGTTTCATGAAAGTAGAAAATAATTGACTGTTAACATCGCGTAGCAAAATTAAAAAACGGCGAACAGTTATTAAACTCGAAATTCAGGAGATACCGGAACGCGCGAATATTCGGACTTCTTTTAATTAACTTCTTTCGACGAAGAATTTGTATAAATTCGTAGTAACGATGCTCAGAATATCGTGCGATTTCCGATCATCGTTCGATCACCCTTCTATTTTAGTACGTTTCCAAGTTTTCGAGTCTACGTCGGACAGGAAGATTCCACCCCGAGATACTGTCCCCTGGCAATTATCTTAGGCAACGTGCGGGGAGTATTGCTCGCCGCCTGAAAACGGTGACATATGGTCTCGGGTTCGATAACGTCTACGAGCGTATCTGCCTTCGAAGAACGTAACACTTCGAGGGGGGTCGTGAACTTCTGTCCTTCCTACCTTTGATCGGTACTTCCCTTTTGGGCCGTCACGCGTGGGGCGAGCAGAATAAAAAGGTGTTCTCCGCCGGAAATGGTTTCAGGAACTCTCCCATTGGGTGCCCCGGACTCGGAAGTCGACACGTCGGGCTAATTACACGCAAAGAACACCGATGGGGAACGCTTCGTGGCGCGTCAATACCTGTCCGGCGAAAAGCAAACGGCTTTACCGCGCCCCTTCCTTCCATCGAAATCAATTTGAAATAATCAATAGCGACTATGAAACGATCTTATTAAATCCACGAATTTTCTGTAAATTAATTTGTGGCTCTTTCAGCATCTTTCTCCCGCCGTTCTTAATTAACGACGAAAGTAGAAATAAATGCGTTTCGATTTGAAGCAAAATTTTGGAGTAAAATTTTAGAATAAGTCTTTGAGATATCACTTTCCAACAGTTGCCTTAAATTGTTAAGAATATCGAATAAGGCGATCCAAGTTGGAAAATCGAATGAACGTCTGTTTGCAATTTCAACGAGATTTAGTAGTAAATGAAAAAAGTATGGAACTGTTATTTCGACGTAGTTTTAGTGTGGAGTTTCTAAAAGTTGTATCTGTTGTATCTATATTTTACGGTTCAAGCGAATCTTGGCAAACAAGTTGGTTTTTAGCGCGGCCGATCGGTCGGTTGTGTGGACTAATGACGTCGCATCGATCACTTTAACGAAGCGAAAACAGTCTGATGAACCTCCAACAGCCATTTCCTGTGCGTCATGCGATATTTACCGTTTAAGCAGGTGACTTGATTTGAAGGGGTGATTACAGGTTATGCCGGTGGGGTTGCTGCCACAAGATTAGAGAACGACCGGTCGAGAGACCGATTTATCGAGTGCCGCGTATTCAATGCGGTCATGAAATTCCTACGAAACGAAACGAGACGTAATGAAATGAATGGCCGGGGCATCGACGAGCGCTCGGCAGAAATCGGAGAAACATTAAAGAAAGAAAGGAAGAAAGACGCGAAACAAAGTGCGCCGGGTAAAAAGTTAAGTCCGAGAGGGAGGGTGGTCCCGGGGGGAGGTGGAGGGTGGGGTGCCAGCCTTAAAAATTAACTGTTGATTACGAGTGCAGGTTAATGGAAGACCGGCTCATAATTCTGTCGACTTTTCCTGGAGAATTCCAGCGTTAAGGGGTTACGATCCAAGGTAGCCATTGTTTCGAGCTATCGACGCTGATAACTCCTACCTATAGGTCCGGGTAATTAAGGAAGACCCGACCGACCGCTGAGAAGCTCGAGGCGAGGAGAGCGTTCGTTATTCTCTTACCCACCGATCACGCGGTTCCTATCGGTAGATCAACCTTGTATGCGATTTCAAAGGGAAATACTTCGAATCGAAATTTTTTAATGAATCCGCAAGTGAAGAGAAAGAAACGTATATCTCGTAGCCATTCTGATCCCCTTCTTTTGACGGACGCGCGCCACCCTCCCTCTGCCGCGAGGACAGAAAGTATGAAAATCAATAGAAAAGATATGAAATTTCTATCCACGCGGTCTATAGCACCCGCAACTTTTCTTTCTTTTCACGTTCGGCAAAAGTCTTGACGCTTCGGCTACCTGTCCGTGCAAAATTCGACATCGATTCCACTATTTCGCTGCTCCGCTTCTTACGTTATTTTATACCTTTTGTAGAATTTAGAACTCATTAGCTGGTAATATTGCTCTAGCGCATTGTACATAGTTTTCTCCTATACTGCAACTGAAGTCCAAAGCATAATTCATGATCGATTAAGATCATATTATATCTGCTTTTCGTTGTAAAATGATAAATTTCAATCATTAGTATATGCAACGAATATCAGCAACAGAATTAATCCGGACAACTGTATCTGCGTTCTAATTACATTGTTTGAACGATGGCACGACTAGAAAAACGTATGCGAACCTAAGCTTGACTATAATCTGTACTCCAGCGTGGTTTGCTAATCAGGAAAGTCTATAATTGTACGAAAACTTGGAATTCATAGGCGACGATGTACCGCCTGCAATTTCTATACGATTCATTGTAGAACATATTAACTACGTTCAGCAGAGATTACGGTAGAAGAAAGAAATGTTTCAAACTGTTCTATAGAACCGAAGACAGTTATTTCCTACGTGCATTATAATGATTACCAAGAAATGAGAAGGTGAAGTTTTCAAGGAACGGTTCTAACAGAAATAGATTACCACCTGAACGCTGCTAGAGCCGTAATAGTTACCGAAGGGGGTAGGGGGGGGAGGGAGGGGTACAGAAATAGTTCAACGAGCCGTGTCATCGAGCTCTCGCGGATGATCAAACGGTCGTCTCGAGTATTTTCGATCGACGCGAAGCGGGGCCGACCGGTCGAATCTGTAACGAAAGCGAAACAATACTTTCGCATCGGAGCCCTAACAACTTCCTTCCGGGCGGGCGGGCGGCTCGCAAGTAGGCATCAGCAGGTTTCTACACGACGGGTATCACATGGTGCTTGTATTCCACATGGCGTACGCGAGGCACCGCCACGACGCGGCATGTGCACTGGAATTCCACCCCCCGTAAGTGTCATGTGGCGGCGAGTGTTCGCAGGGGGTTGCATGGGAACCCGACTGTGGTCATCAGCCCATGTCCTTCGTGTGTACGTACGCCGGCGATCGGCACGCATAGCTATGCGCCACTCGCGTTCTCCCCCTCGATAGAAAATTATTTCTAACATTCGTTTCGTTATTATCCGCAGAATGACCGAGCATCCTTCGCCGGGCACGCATCGGCAGACACGTAAACGTACGCCCCGCGCTTTCGTGATGCCTAATCGTGAGTACACGCACACGCGCGCGTACACGTCAGATGTGGAGAGAGAGAGAGAGAGAGAGAGGGAGAGCGATAGAGAGAGAGACCGGGATACAGTCGGAGACAGGGTTGCGCTGCATATATGCATAATGACGCACGCACACAAAGGAGCGGAGCACGCCGGCTCGTGTACATACACACAGGGCTGATACGCGTTCTGCATAATATCGGGCTGCTCCGATGCAACAAGTTGACCGGGTGTCAATTGATGTGTTATTAATTGGAGGTTAATTGCGTTAATGCGCTGCAAACCCCGCCTCCCGCGCTCGCCGACGCCACCCCCGCTCGACCCCCCCCCCCTACCCACACACCCCCAACCGACCTGCCCCAGCCCACAATCTACCGACTGTTTTATTATTATTTTGCATTCGAATCGTTTCGATTCACTGGCACGCGCCCAAACCAAACTTCGCGAGCGGCGCGAGAGGAGGGGGTAGGGGGGATCGCGGCGGTCGCGGGGGGGTGGCAGAGGGAGGGCGACAAGCGCCACAGTTGGGGAGGAGGAGGAGTGTGGGGGGAGGGTGAGAGGGATCATTTAAAAGCGGCCGCCTGTCACCGATTTTCATAATTCACAGCTCGTTAAATTTGTTTCGCTTTTTACCTCGCTCTCTGCGATTACGCCGACCCGGGGCCATTAATCTACCTTCGGCCGTTTTCAATGAGTTTAATCGCGTTTCAAAAACAATGTGGGTCAACGCCACGGTCGTGTTATTCCTGGCACACGAGCGTGACCTTTCCTACGTTTTCATTTCGATTTCGGTCGCCATTCATGCCGCATTACAGATAATACCGGCGATAATGAGCATCGCGTCACTTTTATGAGGCGAGCGAACCCGCGGCCGCGCCGCCCGCTCGCGGCTCGATCGCGCCCGGCATTTTTCGGTTTACCGATGAATGGAAAACGCTGGCCCGAAATGACCCTGACATTGCCAGCGTGTCGTGTCAATATCTGTTTACGCCTATGATCGCTTACATGCTTGAATATTGATTTTACTTTACGGAACTGTCGTTTTAATGTGGTGCCCGTGATCAACATTTTATATAACCCGACTGGGACTTAACCATTTAACCTATCGCTGCTGGTTTGTGAATATAATTATTCATTCGTATTCGTAATTGTAAGCGAAATCGTAAGAAAGGGGTAAGTTTTTGTTACATTTGCTTTTATTCAATCGAAATTTAGGGTAAAGTAAGAACAATTGATTTTGTATTTAACAGGTTTGTGTTAATGATGACACAATAAACATTAGCAGACTGTGAAACCAGTTATACTGGTCGCATAATTTTTGGTAAGTCAAAATCGTCACATATTTTAGGCGACAAAACAAACTAAACTTTCAAACGTACCAGATTTTACTGCAAAAACTAAAAAGTCCTTTTTCTTTTGATGTATTTATGGTAAAATTAAATATTTAAAATTTAATTTTGTAATACGCTCGATGTCAAGTTTTCAAATTTGACATTTTCAGCGACTGGTGCCATTTCAAAGTCCACGTTGTTCAAACAGTTTCAAACCGACTGAAGTTTAAAGGTTAGGATAACGAGTCATTTTTTGTATGATTAAAGGCTGTGAGACTTCGTCTTGGCTCTTCCCGTAGGAACATTAGCTACGATCAGGCTTTCAACGGGATATTTGACAGTAATATTTTCAAATGTGCGAGAAGAGGGGTGCCATAGAATCCGGGGACGATCGTTTATTGGGGAAGGAGGATTTCGACGCGTGTTTCCTTTTCCTTTATACGGATCGACGGCTGCCCGGAAAACTTTCCGACCCAGGATCGCACATCTCCTCGGAGAATTTTCACGAGACGTTCGATGGGTCTCCTCCCGATGTGTTCCCATGACTTCTCTCTGTGGGAAACGCTAACGTCTAATATTGAAAGCTACAAAAAATCCGGCGGCGCCCTTCGTCCTCCTTCTCGAAAGGAAGTAGGAACAACGGTCCTTGCCCTCAGCGGCGTAGACGTTACTTCCCGAGGGGGGACCTTTGTGGTATTTAAACTTGCCGAATCGAGACTCGTCGACGACACCTTCTACAAAACGATTCAATCGCGTATTGTTGATAATATTGTTAATATTTCCTCATTTTTAATTTTTTGATGTTTGATGCTTCAGCTACGTAAGCACTTTGCGTCGCAAATTATACATTTTGTAGACAGTGTCAAAGTTCTCTTCGAATTACCTTTTTGTTTAAAATATTGCGAGAATCTCGAAATAATATTTCCAACGGCTAGGAGCTTAAATAAATATTATGTTCTGTTTGCACTTTTACAAATATCATAATGTTCGTGGATTCTCCAATTGAACAATTTCTTTTGAAATTGTAATTTCGAATGTAATTATTTGAAAATCATAATTCGGATCATTTGCATTTGCCGAATATTTGTAAAATATAACTGAAACCGAATGCACGAGGAAAAATAGGAATACGAACATATGAATGTGCGTTAAAGATCTGCAGTCTAGTACAAACGTTTTCAGGGCTGCCAGGAGAACCAGCAGAGACATTTTACGGCGTTCGACACCGTTGCAAGATCAAGGCGGCCCCCTTGCTAGCATTCAGGTGGTTTCGCCGGGTGGCGTCCCCCGATTTAAATGTCCAGGTATCCCCCGGCAGCATTCAGGTAAGGTAACTTCTCCAGACAGACTTCCCTCTTGGCCGTTCCCCACACGCAAGACGGAGGAGAAGGGCAAAGAAGGTAGAAGAAAGGTCTCCTTAGGAGCTGAGGAGCGCGTGCCAGCTGCCGTTGCGAGGCGTAACCGACGTTTCGGCTTCTTGTTGCTATTGTTGGGAGCCACGCCGAGGTCGGCCCAACGTCTTGGAGCGCGCACGGGGTCCCCTACTTTTCCCAACGTCTTAAAAGTCGCGCGAGCCAGACGGTTGACTCGTGCCAAACCAGTTCCTTCCCCTCGACGCCGCGAGTTTCTTCGCGTAACGATTTCATCGAGATAAGGACAGAGAAATATTAACGGTACGATGACCAAAAGAAGATAACGCTTCAAACTTAGCGCATATTACACTGTTATAGAAGTTGATGATCGTGAACTCTCTTCGACAGATGTAGAATAATTGAAACAAGTTTCGAACGCACTAACGGAATAGAGGAAACCATGAAAGGGTCCTATATACCAAATGTATATAAGCTACAAATTGTAAAATCGTTTTCGATGGATCGCTGTCAAATTTTCTGTGACCGAGCAGCACAATCGAACACGGTTTTAATTTAGATCTTTAAACCGGTGCTTGTAAGCAGCGGCTTAAAACCTTTATTAGAAATCTCAGCAGCACCGTCGTTAACGGAAATCGAAACCGGATGTGTTAATCACGACTTCGATAAATTGTTAAAACCGAAAGTGAGAAAGTTCCTTCATTTCGAAAGCGGTATCGTATATTCAGCGGCAGAAACCGCTCGACCCATTACTTATTCACGGAGCTAGCGATAGATGCCAGGTTAAAATTAGTGAACAATGCAAAATCGAATTTTTAAACCGGTGTCGGATGACAATACCGATACGGTAAATTCTCTCCAATTATCCCACGGCTTATAAACAAAAATGGAAAATTTGGGGCAAGGAGATACGATTATTCGGTACACGCTGCTAATTTTTATAATTGCTGATAATCTATAAAAACGAGCCGCAAGGTTTGAACAATTGTATCTTTTCGTCTGAAATTGTTTATTAGTGTTTACGAGCTTAGTTACTCTGTAATAGCAAAAACCATTTTCATAATGTTTGATTTAACGTTTCTATAAGCAAAAGACAATATAAGTAATATATTATAATATAATAATATAATGATTTGGGTTCGTAGGTTTAAGTCGAAACAAAGCCGAGGAAATATTTGACTGGTCGATAGAGTGGTAAGGTCCTCCCCAAATTTTCTGCTCGGTTCGATCACTTTAGAATTCGTATGTACCTCGAAATGCGCAGCCCATAGGCTAAGAGAGCGTTTCTTTGCCGGTGCCAAGCAAGAGTCCCAGATTCGGGAGTCGAGTAATCAGTGAGAAGCAGATCGAGGAGGCTTAACGACAGATTCCCCGGTCTCTTTCTCTGTTTGCTTTTTATTGGCCACGGGCTACTTTCCGTGGTAGTTATGTAGATACGTCCGCAGCATATTGGCAAGCAGGAGCGGCCAGGATTATCGGCATTATTGTCGTTGGCATTTGGAGGTGAGGTCTCCTTATGGCAGCCGGCCAGCTAGCTCTCCAGCGTTTTTGCCGTGCCGGTTTTTTTTCCCCCGTCGTCAGACTATTGCCGGCCGTTCCGAGATTGCTTAATTATATTCAATTGCCAAAGTTGCCGTGGCTCTCGCGCGTTTGGCTCGCGAGACGGCCGGTGCCCTGCGCCCAGGCGGAAGTCGCGATCCCGCGAAAGTATGCCAGGTACCGAAATCGCGCCGGTTCTTCCGCGTCGTTATTCGCGGATTTATCGGCGCGCGCCTTCGGAAGTGTCGCGGAACAGAAATAAAGCGAAGACGCATTGCCGTCCGGAATGACGGAAGCCTCCGTATTCCGCGCCGGTCACACAAATATTCTGAAGTCCATTGTCCAGGGAGACGGAAGGAAAAAACGAGCGCGGGCCACCGGTTCAACGTTATTAAGGCGATCGTATTGCGGCTAGACGCGATCCCAGGCACGAGATATCGAACAACGCCGTGTCGCATCGTTCGCTGATTATCTGCCGTGCACGCATAGCCGCAATAGAAAAACAAGGAATCACGCGGGAGATAGAGAGAGAGAGAGAGAGAGAGAGAGAGAGAGAGAAAGAGAGCGGGAGATCTGGCCGGAGATGGAAAGTCATCTTTCGGATCTGGTGGAACAGATGCGGCAACAGATAAACACGGAATGGGATCCGTTCAGAGCGTGCCACGGCTTTTGTTGCAGCTGGACCTTGGTCTACATTCTAGGTGCTGGAAACGGAATGCACAGGACACACCTTTGATCGTTCACGAAACACCTGGTTACTGCGAATCGATTTATCAAGCGGAGATCGACCAATTCGCTAATTAACTTTTAATGGTTTGCACGGTGTACAACCTGTGCCTCGATTCTTCGGTTTAATAATTTATTTAATTACTGTTGGCTTACAGTCCTCTTCTTCACTAAAGTTACGAAAATATTGAGCAGCTATTAAACATTTTTTAGATCCAATTATTCTTGTAACTCTTTCTCCGAAAGAGATGTTTAATTGATTCTGGAATGTACACTATTTGTAGAAAGATGAAACTTCTGAAACAGATATTGTTGTGTGAGCAAACAATTTTGCTTAGATTTTACATACATTTCATCGAATGTAATTCTTTCTTTTTAATGGCTTTGCGAAAAGATGATCGCTACGTGCAGGTAAAAATTACCGACGAAAAACATTTTTATTGGTTTTTATAAGATCGGATGTCGCGAACGTCTGACTGATTTGTGGATGCAGAACGTCGAAGCGGTCGCTGGAGATTGACGGAGGTCGTGCATTTGCGTGGCCGAGGCCAGACAACGCGATGCCCCAGAGGAAATTCAAGAAACGAGGGGAAGTGGCTACAAGCGCAAAGCAGGATCTCTTCTTCTTGACGTTACGAAGTTGAACGCGGCACGTCCGCGCGAATCTCCGTGGAACGACGCGCGGCGAGCGGTAGTCTGATCGTTTGAGCCAATCACGGCGTGATTGAGTATAATGGACTTGCGTCTTGTCCCCCAGGCCAGTGGTTCTCGCGACTACTGGAACGATCCGGTGCTCGCCCTTTCGATCGCCGGGTGATCGGGCCCGTCCGCACTTGGGTTGAACACCCGTGATCCGTAAGTGACTAGGGCACAGGATGAAGGCTGTGCTCGAGTGAGCGAGTGAGCCTGTTGGTATGATAATGAGGAAGGTGACTTCCGACGATCCATATATCGCGGAGAGCGGCCAAGAGAGAAAGACAGCCCGGCCGGGTGCAACGATAATAAGCACGGTGGATCGGTCAGAGGGGATCTGGAGGAACAGAGATGCAGCGAGGAGGCCCGATCGTGCAGGAGGAGGACGAGTCGTGTGTATGGGTTACGCATAGGGTCCACGGTTAGTCAAGGAACGGACACTCCAATCCATGCAACACTCCCCCGATCCTACGATTTAGCGTAAGCCTCTCCGGGCTCTCCTCTTCTGCGCTTCCTCCTCGCTCCTCCTCCGACCCCTCTTCCTCGCCGCCGCGCCGCGCCGCGCCGCGCCGCGCCACGTCGTCTCTTCCTTCCGCGGCCCTCGCCGGTAAATTGACATGAGAGACAGGGCAGAGGAGAACGACGTGCGTCACCGAGTCACGTGTGTGCACGCGAAACTGGCTTGAGGAGCGGAAGACTATTCGTCGTCGTGGTCCGCGTCCACGGCACCCAGACTTCGCGCGAATCGAATTACACCAGGCTCGCACCGCTTAATAGACGCGTTTTTTACCGGGCTTAACTGTCCACCAGTTAGCACCCATCCTTTCTTGGAACTTATCTCATCGTTCGTTCTCGTCGCCTCGCGATATCTCAAGCAAGACTCTGTCCGCTCACGGTTTCCTCTCATGCCGGCCGCGCGATGCCGTGCTAACATCGTTTCTAAAAGAATACTAAATGCACCGTTTACTTGGAGCGTTCTGACAACCCTAGTGGCTCGTGCATATTTCAGTATCGCCGGCACGAACTTTGAACTGGCTGGGATACGTCACCCAGTGGAGTAGAATAGAATTCTAATATTAGAATGTTGTACGTTTGTTAATACCTTGCCGGTTTCTTGGTCTAACAGTCTTTGGTAACTGACTTTCCTTAAGTTTACTGTGGATTTAGACAAAGTCGACAGCTTTCTGTAAACTCGGCGTCGGTCGATGCCAAACAGGGTGTTGCGGGGAACTTCTCCGAGCATCGCGACGTCACTTCGAAATTCAAGATACAAGTCAAGCAAGTCCGCAGTCAAGAATAAAACTTGTATCTCTACGGTACGGGTACTTTGGGCACTTTTGCAGAAATTCCTGTACGGAGAGGACTGGTCGGCGAGAGCCAAGGGACCGAACGATATCGGCAAAACACACCTGACGGCGACCAAGATAAAGGGCCTTCTTGCGAGAGCGTGCCGTTTATAGAACGAGCAATGAGTGGGCGAACCAATTTTCCCAAACGCCGTCAATTTAGCTAACCAGCTAAATTTGCGGACAGGGCAAGGAGGGCTGGGGACAGGAGAGACCGGGTGAGAAAAAACGTCTAGAAAAGACTCGAGAGAGAGAGGAGGAGAGGGGGACGCGGGAGGGAGAGGGAAGAGGTGGGGTCGAAGTGATGGAATAACGCGATGCGTATTTGCATGAGAAGCGAAGGACTGGCTCTCTCGCGGATACGGTGACGCCGGAACAGGCCGGTTCCCAAGTGTCGGATGAGCCACGGCGCGGTTAATCCAATTGAGTCAATTTGGGTTAACTTGAAGTCGTCTAAACAGCTTGTTTAGACGACCCATGATACATGCGTTACCGCCGTATATCCGGCCCTCTTCCTTCCTACTTTAACAAGATCTTTCCAGATACGAGACATCGACACCCTAATTGGGCTGCGGGACGGGTCCGACGAAAGAAAAGTCGGGTCCCGAAGAACCGCCGCAAAGGGTTCACCTTCTTTTTTTTCTTTTTTTCTCCACCACGTGGAATCGACCTTCGTTTTCTTTCTCTTCCATTTTCGAGAATGGCGACAACCCCCTCCGGCAACGAAACGTCAAGTATTGTTAAACATTTCAGACGGTTCTGAAATTGGAAGGGATTTAGTCTTTGAGCACTCGTGGAACCGACGAAGATAGAAGCTATATATTGCTGGAATTTTCTTCGCGGAAATTATGATCTTTTATTGTACGAATTTACGTGTGAACATAAATATGTCAAAGATTGGATAGAGAGATTGATGATGGATTTATAATTTAAAAAATTATATATTACATATTAATCAAATTGATTTTATGTAATCATGATCATTTCATGAAATTTTTTAATTCGTTGATACTTTCTTCGTAAATCAGGTAAGATATAAAAACAAAATTATTAAGAGGAGAAATAAATAATATATAATATAATCGAAACAGTATCTAATGAGGATTGATAATGTAAATTAAAATGAGGAAGTATGATAAAAGAACACTAACTTTCCATATAATTTATTTATATTTCTTATAATATTTATATCATATTCTACCTATATTATAAGTGATATAGAAATTATAGTCAATCTTCTATAAATACTAGAAATCAGATGACTTCGCCGGTACCACGTGTGTTGACGTAAATATCGAAAAGGTTTATCGCGACAGCGATCGATAGTGAATATTTTAAGAATATTTGATTGCGTAAGTTTGATCGGTCGAATGACGCGATGACGGTGGGATCGGTTTGCGCAGAATCCCCGCATCTTTTCGCATGCACGGTTCACGGTTCCAGAAGCCGGTGCACGCCGTATTTACTATACCGCCGTCCAGTATTTGCAAGCCAGCCGTTTATTTCACGGAAAGAATCGATTTCGATGACTGTCTGCCCGGATGGGGCAAAGGCGCGTCTAGCTAACCACCACCTTCGTGGATGATGTAGTCATTGAGCTCTATGCTGCTCTAGTGCGGAGAACGCGAGTATTTGCTCAGGGTACACACTAGACTTGCCTCCCCAGCTGACGTTGATTGAAGGAATAAGGGAAACGGTGAGCTCTCTCAAGTGCCCACCACTACCACCATTCGCCATCACCAGCACCATCAAGGCAACGGTACGACCACCGCCGGCACCGGGTATTACGGTCCTCCCTGTTGCAACCCCTGCAGACCGACCTCTAACCATTTACTCCTCCACCGTCTCGACCAACTCCATCACCGACGTAGGATCATCGCAATGCGCGCCGCTCGCCCGCTCGCCGCGCGCGCGCTTACCTTATGCACCCGCGCCGGTGCAATGCGCCGCTTACATCGAAAATTCCTCCTCTTTCAGTCCACGCGTTAATTAAACAGAGTTTACGTGGTTATAAAACGAAACCTTGCGGCAGGACATGAAAGAAAGGGAGCCAGAGGAGGCGGACGCGCGGCCGGGACCCGAGGAAAAGGGTGGACGTGCAGAAAGAACAGGAAAAAGTTTCCGCTGCCGCGGTGGTTACGCGCGGCCGGCAGAGATAATGCGGCCGACTCGTGATATCATCTCGCTCGTCCCGCGGTAACCGAAAACCGTCGCACGAAAAAAAGAAAAAGAAAAAAAGAGAAAAGGAAAAAAAGAATCGAAAGGACCTAACGATCTCGCGACGAGGAAAATCCGTTCGAGAACCTGTCCGTCTAGACGCGTCAGGGAGAGGAGTTCGCGCCGAGGACGGCGACGCGCGGATACGGGCATGAACGAGCGGCGGTGTCGAGGGGGGCGCGCGCGAGGAAATCAAAGTGTATCGAGTGCCGGTAATGTTAATGAAGCCACAATGCACAAACACCTGGGGCGTGAGAATAACAGGGAAATAAAATTATTATCAAACGCCGGCGTTTTGAGTGCGACGGGACAAAGGGGAATATAAGAGAACGAGAAAGAACCGTAGGGGAGGCAACGGCACAGAAAGGACTGGAGTGTAATAAACCTCATTAAGAAATTGAATGCACACGCTTGCCGTGCCGTTGGAAAATGAATTGATCGCCCGCGCGCGGACCCGCGCGACGGGGATACGACAAAAGACCCCGAGCCGCGCGCCCGTGCGTTTCCCCGAGATACACGTAGGCGGGTATCTCAGATCCGGAACTTGTTGACAATGCTACGGAAGGCGATACACCTGGATGACCGCGAGAATCGAACATTTATTGACCGGTCGCACCTGCTGCGCGCCGTCACAGAGAACGGACTATACATTCTCGTCGCGGTCACATGGCCAGTGAAGCCCGTCTCCTGGCTTCCAGGAGAACAGTCCCGGGGTTAGGCTTATTCGTGCCGTGCGCTCTCACCGTCCGGCCGCGATCGCGCCCGATTATTTACATTGCTTCCGAATTAGCAAATAAGCAGACGCGACGGGATACGTGGCGCGCTGAGGGGGAGAGGGTGGACGCGGAAACACGCCGTGACCGCCTCTTTCCGCAAGGCAGCTAGCTTTGCTACACCCTTTGTGCTGGCCTCCTCTTTTTTTTTTTCGAGGCACCGTGATTCCCCGCGTTAACCCGGAGAGCCCACCGTCTCCCCACTCGCCGGAGAAAAGCCTTTTTCAATGAGAATGCTAATTAGCGATCTGTACGTGCGTGCGCGCGGCTACGCGCAACCGTATCGCGTGGAATATATCTTGCGAACGATTCGTATGTTTAACCCTTGGACGAAGCGCTGTTGCTCGACGGAAGGAATGTCATTTTTCCGAATGCTCGGTGTACACGCGTATCCGTTCGATCTTTCCAATAAGACTCGAAAGTCTGAATACGAGAAACGATCGAACTCAATATTGTTCGTTTATCTTTCATCTTTAGGTTTGTGATCAGTAGATTCTGTATTTTATGTATATAAATACAAGCTCGTCAAATGTTATTGGATTGTCGACAACTCGTTGAAATGGTTCAAAAACGAAATAAATGAAGGCAATGTTTAAATCTCCGCGAATTCAAGTTCCTAAATTATTTTGACAGGATTATTCAGCCGGGGGTTGTTGCCGAAGATCGCAAAGTTTTTACTGCAAGCGTTTCGAAACGGAATTAAGATGTCACGTTTCGTGCATCCGCTCGTATATTCGTTAATTACGTAAGATTCGTTAATTACGACCGTTATGCGGTATCGAGTCCGCGGCGGTTGAACGAATGTTTATAAACGCTACTTGAATAATTGTCGGAGCCAGACTTTCGGTACAGATTCACCAATGCAAACGACTCCCGACTTTCGTTCTCCTCCGAATTTGTCGGGTGGATCGAGTGGCATCCATAGGGGCTTGGAAAAGGGTGATCGGCTGGTTAACATCGTGTTGAATTCTCGGTACACTCTCCTCACTTTCCGCCTTCATTAGGGAACCGTCTCTCTACGAGTGAATCAATCCTCTTTTCTTCTTCTTTCCCTTCCTCAATCTTGGCGTATCTCGACGTCGATTGATTAAAACATGTGTAACTCTCTTGGATTGCAATTAGTCGATCTCAAAGACTTTCTTAGAATTTCTGGATCAAGAAGTCTCGAGTTTGTTCTAATAAGTCGAGTAATTATTTTTTTTCGGGGGAACTGATTAAGCTGCCGCGTCGTATCAGTGCCGTTATTAATGTCATATCTGGAGCATCGGACGGGCAGACATTTTTCATTCTTGTACATAGTGTCACGTTTGGTGATTGTTCCAGTTACACTTTTCTGTGTTAAGCATTTCGTTTAAAATATGCTTCGTAAGCATTGCGCAAGAAATTTTGCATCGTTCGTTTAAGGATTAGAGACCGTCCGTGATTATATTACTAAGCAGTCAAATTCGTTAAAAATTTACAGTTTCGGATTTTACATGCAATCTTCCCTATCAATATATCATGGTATAAAAAGCGAAACGTGAACAGAACAATACCGAAGATTAAAGCCTGGAGCTTATTTACATATTTACACATTCCGTTGTCTCGTACGAGGGTTAGACATCATCGCCGATCCAAGCGTCATTGTTGGCAAGTATGTCAAAGTTCCGTGGCGAGGGCGAATCCGTTCGGGTCCCTTTTCATCGCTTTCAAGAGAGTTAGCTCATGCTCGAACGGCGAAGTCGCGTCGGCGTCCGTAGGATATTAACTTAAAACAAGCGTGTTAAATCTTGGGCGTTGAACAGCGCGGCCGTAATCGTCGGCTGGCGCACGGTTTGACAAGCAAAGTAGCTACGAAGACAAATGGCTCCTTTAGCTCCCCGTGTAGGTACACGCGGCCATCGATCGACCTACGACCTTAAGCCCGATTCGCCCACCCTCGTGCTCCTTTTAAACTGATACCTTCGACGTCATTAAGCGCGTCGGGGCACGGACTTGCCGTATGGCTCTCATTAAGGTTTAAGTCGAACATAAGTAAGACGCGGCAAATGGTGGTCGGCCGATGTTAATGACACGACGTTTTCAGAAATTCAAATTACGAAGTAGACGATTAAATAGAAGGGAGGATGCCAGCGCGGGCGTAGAGGGAGGAGGGGATAGTGCTCCTTCGAACTGATTTAACTGCGTCCGGAAATTCAATCTGACAACCTAACCGGGACGTCTTCGTCGCAGTTAGGCCACGTCGTGTCGTCGCTCCGCGCAACGTAGAGTAGGGGGAGTAGAGAGACCTCCGGTGAGCGGGGATGACTGTATCGCAATTTTCCGGTAACGAGTCAGTAAATTTTCTGGAAATAATAACGAGTAGGAAAGACGACGCGATACTTATCGCGACGTCCGTCGTGAACTCGATCGCGCAGCCCTGGGTTCTTACGGAAGCTGGTCACATGTCCAGTTAATTATCTGACAACGCCAAGGCTGCTGCCACGCGTAGGAGGCATTATGTCATCATTCCGTGATTTGATGTACCGTGTAATTTGTGTTCTGCTTATAGGTATCTTGACCAAGCCGGCACGAGAGAACCGTAATTTCCACAAATTAAAGCGCGCGCTTTGCTAGAGCGTCATTCGTCAACAAACGTACACGCCGGTCCGCCGAGTATTGTTACCGTGCACAATTCTTGGAGTCGGTCGTTTATTTCTGCAACGAAGACTACAATTAAAAGCAATTCTATTATCATCCGTTCGTTGCAAAGAACGTGATAACGTTGCAGGAAGCAGTTAATCATTAAGCAGTTATCGGTGTGCAACAATGCTGACAGTCCGGCAAAATATTTGGCACCTATTACGCGCTCCGTACCGCGATAGCTTCATTAAAAATACTTTAATACCTTTTGTAACGCAAGAAAGCCATGAATACGAATATGTACATTACCATGTTCTTTCCCATCCTCGTTTATAAAACAGCTATCTCCATGAAGACCCGATCTTTCATTTCGTCTGTTTAGTATTGCGAATCAAGATCAAAGAAAAATTGTTAATAAACCCGGCACCGACAGGCTCGCTCCTGGCGAAAAGTGATTAAAATCGCGTACGTGAACGCTGAAAAAATTATTTGTGCACTTATTTAAAAGCAGAAATAACATCGTGCGTGGATTAGTAAAACGAGATAAGGACGCCGACAATATTACAGGAAAATATTAATAAATCCCGTAACTTTCTCTTTTATGAAACCTAAATTAATCTGCCGTAATTATCGGAAATGAAACATTTTTATTTCTTGATGTGTCAATGCGAAGCATCGCGCGATCGAGAAACTTCGTCAGAGTTTTGTTTTTCTATAAAAAAATAATAGTCACACGAGCTAATTATAGGGTGACATTTTATCTCGACGCGGTCGTGGCTTTCATGTGATTACTTATGTCTAAATCCCACACTTATGACATTCTTCGTTGTGCCACAGTTTACGCGTTTCGCTAAAAATACACGAATGTACACTTCGCGCATTTCGAAACTGCCGCTTCTAAATTTCTTTTTTGATGCTTTACCCTTTAAAGGAAAAAGAACGTCGCGTCTATACTTATCGAACGTCTATTAATGATTTACATTCTGATGTAAAATGCTAGATTAATACGTTGCGGCGCAGGCATCGATACATAATTCCAGCTCCGGGGGGAAACGAAGAGGATTAAGGGTTAAATAATTAATAGGACAGGACGGTTGATTCGTGTGATCGAGTACTTTCGCGCTAGGGTTGCGAACAGGCGAATCGCTCGATCGCTATAGGCGGTCGAATTCCATTTGGGAACGCCGTTCATCTTCCCATCCCTAATGGCCTGGTCTTCGGTGTTCACCTCGTAACCTCAACAGCCGAAACTCTTCGGCATCATGCAAACCGCTTATGCCGAATTGACCGCATACTACTGGCTTACCTATTCGTGCGCGCGTGCGTACCCCATTACGAATCTCCGATTTACGAAATAAGCCATTATTACGGATCAGCCGGGCCGAATAGAGGCGGACAATGTTGTGACACGTTCGTGACGCTGGTGTCTGTGTCCCCACGTATATGCGCAACACATATCCGGAGGTCAGGTCAGTTCTCAGGGCTATCATTGCCTGTCGGCCGGAAGACTCACTTAGACCCGTCTTGAGTTACCCCTCTTCGTCCCTGGCCATCGTCCCTCGGCAAACTCACGACCATAATCCCTCCTTCCCTTTCCATCTCGTCTACGCGTCTCTTTCTCCCGTCGCGTTCGCGTCTCGCCTTCTCTCTCCGCCTCGGCCCTCGCTCTCTCTCTCTCTCTCTCTCGCTCGCTCGCTCGATTCCAATCCCGTTCTCCTTCTCCAGGTTTGGTCCCGTCATTCTCGATCTCCGCTCTCTCACCCCTATCACTTCCCTCCTTGAGAAGAACTCACTTGTCGGATTCTCCTCGGCTCCCTTGGCTCTTCTTTTCTTCTCTGGTCAAGACACTTGCCTTGCGGGTTAGGATATAAAAAAAAAGAAAAGAAAAAACAAAAGAAAGCAAGAGAGACAGATGGAGAAAGAGACCGAGCGGGTGATGGAAGAAGGAAAAGCCTCTTCGCTGCGTATCTTCGCAGGGGCTACCGGTCGGTCGCTTTGTAGGCACAGCCTTTGAACTTTTATGCTAATGAAACCACTTCGGCGGTAGCCCGTGGAGGCCCGTCTTTGAAGTTTCGATGATAATTAGGAAATGTAAGTGTGCGCGATTAATCCGACGCACCCTGTGCATCGAATGTCCCCGTTAAACTACGTCCGGCTATTGCATCCGCTCGTTTGTCGTGGCCCTGACCAACCTGCTGTTCCGGTTAGCCATCGATCTTAATTGATTCCGTTCCAATACAAGTCGCGCAGACACCCCCCGACTACTCGAATATCCGCGCCGCTGGCTCCGGTAATTATTATTATTTCCGTCTTCTCTAACAATTAGTTCGTTATTTCGTTTCGGGATCGGCGCCGATCCGCGCGAGGGGGTGGATTCTTAATTTGCGTGTCATTAGCGGTCACTGCCTTACACCTCGTGGATCTTGATTATCGTTACGCGGCCGATCAAAAGCCGCGGTGCCAACGAAGACTTTTGATCCGACCTGTATCGTTGTCGGTTATCTCTGACTCGCCTCTATTGATTCGCGCGAAAACGCGCTGAATAATCGCGCCGCACTGTCCCCTCTCCTTCCGACACGGTGCGTATCGATAATTGAACGGTTTAAGTGCCTGTCGTACGTAGCGCGTTTTATCATGCGCGCCTTTTCCTCTGTTCCTTTGATGACGTTCTCGCACTCTCATGCCTCGCGGCTTATTTATGTTAAGCGCGAGCTTAATTAGCGCAACCGTCACCGGAATACATAATTGGTTCCGATTCGATCCCGAGCGCAAGGCTGCCACTGTGTGTTCTCGGGGAACGCGTGCTTTACGGCAACCATCGCCGAGAATATTTTTTTCCTGGACAACCCGACAATTTCGCCCGGAGCATTCAGGCTAATAACAATGCAAATTTGTTGATTATGTCGCGCGGTGTCCTTAACCCCTTTTATGCGAGCGGCGGCGCGCTGCGCCGAGCCGCATAATGCAACTCAAATCTGAGAGGATTTTCTCACGCGTGCAAAAGGCTTCAACGACGAGATAAAAGTTGGTTGGTCAAAGTCAACGCGCGGCAGTGCTGATTCTGTTAATTTTTTGGATACTCCGAAAGTGGGTAATTTCGAAACATGCTTCTCGAAATATTCGCTGCGAACCAAATAAATGTGTTTCGTAATAATTCTGCTATACAGTCTTTTCGTAATAATTATTTGCGCGACCTTGAATTCATTTATTGACCTGCAAATATTTAAAACATTGTAAAATTGACCTGTACATTGTAGCTCTCACTAAAATTGGAATTTAAGCAACGAATTGGTGACTACTTTTTACGCATGTTGTTTAAAATATGTCCGAAGTTGCTTTCAGCGACAATTTCTAAATTCAAAAGTACCTGAGAATTATAAAAGTATTCGAAACAAAGGTGGCGATAAAAATGAGAAGACGTCACATTTGTATTGTTAAAAATTCCGCGGTACCGTTGCAAATTCGGCGTAAAATGTTCCGGTTAATTTGGACGAAAGCATAATGAGACGAAACCGGCGAAACCGAACGATGGGAGCTGTTCGAGGATCCTCGAAAATATCTGGCCTCCTTGAAAAGCCGGGAGAATACGAAGGAACCACGACTCTTTTTTCGAGGCTCACTTATAGCCGAGCGACGATGACTGTCCCAGAGTATTTTCTCGAGCGTTTTGTCGTTCTAAATACGTAATCACGTTACATTAGACCCGCCCAGTGAGCGATATGCGAGGCACCCGTTGCGCAGCAAACTTGTTGCGGACTCCCGTACCACAACGACGAAGAGAAGATCGTCGCATGTGGGAGGTTTACACGCTCGCTCGTGCACGCGTGCACGCGCGTGACTCAGCTATGCGTGGCGGATACTACTTCTTTAACCCTTTGTTGAGCATTCACGCGCGTATCTGTCGCGACGAGTGCCGTTCCGAGCGTGGATTTTCTATTTTCTTCATTGTTTTCGCGAAAGCAGTATTCGATCCGCATAAACAATTGAGAAACTCGCTTCAAAAGCTACCCCATCAATCTTTAACCGGTCACGTGCCGTCCGGAAAATTTTTGGATGCTCTTTGGATATAAAGCACCGGTGGAAAATTAATTTTCAACCCTAAAACAACCACGGTCAAAATCACCGTTTCTTTTTTATTTTACAATTCTATTAATTTTAGAGATTTTTCTCAGGAAATACTTGAATAAATCACGTCAATGATGCTAGATTTATAATATATTACCTTATAATATAATTTTATAAAATCTTAGGAAAATTGATCTGAAATTCAAAACTTTTCTAAAAAAAAAATCTGATATGTCCAGGAATTGAAATTCTTTTCCCAAAATCCTTCACGATGTTTAAGCAATAAGTACCGGCCAAACTTTTAACAACCCTGTGGAAATGCTGTGCGCGAGAGGGTGAGAACTCCGTCCGTTCCGAATGATCAGGAACGGAGAAAAAAAAATGTCTTGCGATCCCGGCGGAAACGAGTGACAAGTCGGAGGGAAACGAGCAAAATTCGCTCGCAAAACGCATTTTCCGCGAACAATAAAATGTTTTTATAATACTTTGTTATGTAGTCGGTGGAGATCGTTATGCTTCTCGCCCGTATTACGACTGCTCTTTACTGCCTTCAAGTTTCTCGTGGACAGTTTACGGCTGTTGCCGCGCGACTTCCACCGGAGGAGAGTGTTGGCAGCGTCGAATCTATTTCCGTAACTGATACGAATCTCACAGGCTCGTGAAAATCTCGATGTAACCGTAGGAATTATACGATGAATCGAAGGAAGTGCGAAGGCTGAGAATAATTTCAATTACATCTAAAGGAAACAAATTTAGAATGCAGATCCAGAATAGGACAACTTCAGGCTAGTTTTACCCAACTCGTTGAGAAAAATCAATTACTTTCAAATTCTCTATTACCACGATCAGTGGTGTTTTATTAGTTATCATTGATTATCAAAATAAATGTAACTATATTACTATGATTTTATAAGAATTTTTGGGGTTGATTTTCGGTACTTAATCAGGTAGCTGTTTCTATAGTAATGAATATATTCGTCGAAAATAAAACGAAAAAGATGCTTTCATAATTCTAAGCCAAGATGGCATAATATAAATAAATAAATTAGATTAGGTAGTACACTCGTCGTCGTTTCCCTTGTGCGATGCATTTTAGGCGCACATTTGTAAAGAGGCTGCGACAGCTAATCGGTTGACGTGCGAAATAAATTAAAGCAGCCCCTCTTCATCGGGACACGGGGGAAAAAAAAACAGAGCGAGGGCAAATGAGAGGAAAGATACGCGTGCAGACGGAAGATTGTAGCAGCGTTTTTAATTTCCCTACAATCTTCACGGCACTTCCGTCACGAAATCGCGCGGGCCGGTAACCTGTCATTTTCCATTTCTGTCCCTTCTGGTTCTCCGTCAATGTCCAAACCAGTAATCCGATAACGCGGCCCGATAAAGACTGTCCGTCGGAAGGTCCGTGGCGAAAATATCGAGCGAATATCTGACCGGGGCTGCAATTCGACGCGAAAAAATGAGCGGGTCGGCGCGGGTCGGCCGATGGTCGCCGCATACGCCGCTCTCGGCGTCGCGCCCGCTCCGCTCCGCTCCGCTCCGCTCCGCTCCGCGCGGAGGGAGTCAATTAAGACATCATTTCCGGTCCGCGTACACTGACGCGTTCACGAAGGCCGGAATGTAGTGTTCCGCACCTTTCGAGCGGCCGCGAGGCTGCGTCCACTCGAGCCGATCGGAGCGGTGCGCAGCGGCGCGGAGTGGATAGGAGCCAGGAGGCACAGCTCACATCCTGCGCCGCGTCGGCTCCTCGTGTTGGTATGCCGCGTTTATAACGTGCCGATACGTACCCGCGTAAACCTGCGGATACGTGATTGTAACAAAACAACGGACGTCCGGACGACAGACAGTCGCACAGGTATCGTTCCACGTCCCCTTAGCACGACACTCCTCTCACGCTCTGGCCGGCTCGCTCGCTCGCTCCTGCGAGACCTGCCAGCTAGCCGGCTCTGTCCCTCCTTTTCCCTTCCTCTTTCCGGCTTTCTCTGCGGCGCGCCACGTCGCGTCGCCTCGCGTCGCGTCGCATCTAGCAGCGCCGTCGGTTCTGTCTCATCCGCCTCGCTCCCACCCATTGTTTCTCGATTCCTCCCTCCGATGTCTGTAGCCTTTCTACAGTTACTGATCAGATCTCTCTCTGTCCTCTTTGTCTCGCGCTGCCCGCGCGCTGCTTTTTTTCTCTATGGCACAGGCCCCTCTCTCTCTCCCTCTCTCTCTCTCTCTCTCTCTCTCTCTCTCTCTCTCTCTCTCTCCTCCGCCCCGCACTTTGAACGCGACGATAGAGAACGGAACCAACAACGGCCCCGTTTCCTCTGGGAAAGTGGAGGCTTCCAGGCGAGGTTACCTGGTCCAGCGCACACGAGTTTCCGGTCACGTTCCGTAATACGCCATCCGAGGATCTTGTCGATGATGCCCCCCATCCCCCCCCTCTCTCTGCCCGTTCTGATTCCCTCGCTTCCTAACCAGCAGCCAGACCTGGCGATCCGCTCGGATTTTCGGAAATGGTTTATCGCTGGTAATTGGTGCCGGTAATAATTAGTAGCAGTCAGAGGCGAGCCTTCCGCGGGGCCTCCGACTGATCGATTATATAACAAGAGAGCCCCAGCCGCCTACTCGATCCTATCAGATTCGGGCGTAGCCGCGAATTTTATTTGGCCGCCGTCTTTTTTCTTTTTTACTTTTTAACCGTCGTCGGTTTTCTCTTCCATTTTTTCGGCTCGCCGATGAGGATCCTTCCGATATCTCGAATCGTGTTTCGCCGGATTATTGGCGCAACGCTTCTTTTCGGGATTACCGAGTTGGCAATTAATGAAGTCTAGGCTACCGGGGCCGGTGTTGTTCTTTGTTCGACGGTGTCAATGGATCGGTAAGGGAACCCCGGGCTTGGCTGGTTTCTCATTGAATCGAAAGAATCACAGCGCTGCGTGTTAAGTCAGTTCATCGGATTAAACAACCCCTGTACGATGATAATAATTTAGTTTATTACTCGTGAACTGAGAAGACCAGATTTACTGTTCTGGTTGATATTATCCAAGTGCGATGTTCAATGTATTAATTCTTTTTTATTTTAATATAAAGAAATGTGAATTTTTACCGCGTATTTCTAAAAGATTTTATGAAGTATGATAAAAACGCGTAAACAGTGCTTACGATAGTGACACAGATAAAATTAAAAACGTGTCCTTTTTACTTTTCTGAATGACCTTTTAACAGAGGAATCACAAGAGCACGTTTAACGAGGGGTTTCTTGTCGAATTTCCGCAAATGACTAAATTTGCGCATACGTTCAATTATTCACGGATCGGTAACTGTAAACTATACGTTCGAAACGCATTGTATAGATTCGCGCGGTGGTTGTACCTCTAACAAATCGAACACAGAAAATAACACGCGTTTCATTTGTCCGTGATTAGTAAAAAAAACTTTGCGAATCATGTTTCGCTGCCTGCAACGGTCCCGCTAAAATACCGCGCGTTCCGACGACCGCGAGACTGCGCCCCGAACAGTGTGTGTGTGTATGTTTTTTTCTCTATTTACCGAGGTAAATTTTTAATACATTTTAAAGTACAAGATCGTCTTTCCACTTTACCCAGCAACCGAACGAATCGTAGATCTTGATACGCGTCTCGTGTTACCCCATTATCAAATTACCACTGTTCGGGAACGTTCGATCGCGTTTGACTCCCCTCGCTGGTCCTCCTCCGCCGCCCCTCCGCCCCTCCACCACCCCCCTTCCATCTGGATGTTCCGACGTCGCGCGAGTAATGTTTTTCAAACATTTGTACATTCACTTTTGCAGCCATACACTGTCCGATTTCCAATACCATTTTTTGTCGTTTCCCGGCGGACAGGGAGCACGACATAAATATTTTTTTCGCGCCGGTTTTCTCTCGCTCGCACGCGAACCGGGGTCCGGTGCGCCGAGCGGCGGCGAGTTGCTCTTTCAGAGTCCATTATCCGCTGTTTTCTAGCCGGTAGCAGGCCAAAGAAATTTGATATAATGTAGCGTAATAAAAAGTTATACGCCGCCGACCGGGGACGTTGAACGGCGGCCACGGAAAATCATTTTTTCGCCCCGTTTTCACGCGGTTACGGTCACGCGAGGAGTCCGACGCGCGTTCCACCCTTCCCCCGAGCATTTCCATTCAGTGAAAATAAGTAGAAAACATTATTGGGAGACCGAAAAAGAGAGAAGGAAAACGAGAGATAGAGAGAGAGAATGAGAGAGTAGGAAAATTCGGTTTTCGTCGCCTGCCATCCATGCCCCCGTATCGGTGTCTGATCAAAGTTGGAGCGGAAGGAGTGGGAACTCATTTCCTCTGTGGAAGTGGAAGCTTCCAGTAAGGATACCTGGTCCAGTGGGTACGCACTTCCTGCACCTATTTGTCGCGCTTCGGATACTTTACGTATCGCAGAAAATTATATCGCTTTTTCGTCGTTCGGAGGAACATTGCCCGGTGACACACCTCGCCGTACTGTCCGGCGGACACGGTCGTAATTAACCTTCGGATTACTTCCTTTCATATTTTAAACGCTGCCCATTCAGGAAAGCGCTCGTGCCCCGGCTGGCCTAATTGGCCGTGGAAGATTGTGTCACGAGCTATTCGGTCGCTAATGTTTCGGAGATTCGGTTCCAATTGCGTCATTTAAATCAAGTTCGTTTTAAATCTGTGCTTTAAGTGAACTGATAATAGACTGTTCTGCTATTCTCAGAATTATCGTTCAAATAGCCGCCATCTCTAAAAATATAGTTTTGGAGAATGTTATTTTTACTTGGCCATTCTGGTAATTGTTGATAGGATTTTATGCGCTGAGCGATTTAGAAAAGTATGCCATTCTACGTTTAGATCGTTTCCAATCAATTGGCGCATCTATTTCTAATGCACTTTAAAAATGTCACGTGACTCCCATCTGTCTATTAAGCGGAAATCTATTTTTAGGAAAATTATTTTCGGACATTTATTTATATCGAATATACATGTTGCGTGCTACGAGAAGTACAAACAAATAATGTGAATATGTATTTCTTCGTTATCGATCAAATATTTGGTAAAAAAATTGTTTGTCTATTATTATTCTTATTACTCTTATTATTACGATTTTTACCGATAGCGTCAATTTGACAAACGTTAAGCTAGAGAACTGAGGGTCTTATAACTGTCACATGCGCTACCATGTTAAATGGACAAATTAAGTCTCTCTGTTCTACATAATGCGTTCATAATACGCGTACGTGAGACGTCTTTCCTAAGAAGAAGTCACCCCTAACCTAATTGGCTGAAGCACGCTCGCGACAATTTCCTTAGCCGTGAAAAGACGTTTAAATGAAAACACCTGCCGGTCGTCTGAGCGTCGAATAAGAAGAAGTTGTTCAGGACGAGGCGTCGCGGAGTGGAGTGGCTAATAAGCTTCTCGGCCGACACGGCGGCGTCACGATGAAGGTGGCAGTGCGGAGAAGAAAGAGACAATCCTCACTTCGCGGCACTCGAGCATATTAAGCTTTTCTTTGGCTTGTGTTGTCTCGCTCGGCCGTTTCCTCTCTTACGTCGTCGTCTCTCTCTCTCTCTCTCTCTCGCTCTCTCTTTCTCTCTCGGTACGTCTCACTCTCTTGCTCGCTCCTTCCCCCCTGGAGCCAGCGGGCTTCTTGTACTTGGTTCGCGTGGTTGTCACCCGGACCCTCGCCTCCGGGCGGAAGGCAAAAAAGTATAGGAAAAACGAAGAAAGAGGAAGAAGTGGTGAAAAGTGTGCCTTCCCGACGCATTCAACGTTGGCGGGCGGCAGCTTTCTTGAATTCCTGAAGGCGGCCTCCGCCCTCCCGCTCCTTTGCCGCCGCCCTCTTATCAAACGAGGACCGTAGGAAGTTCTGCGAATGCCGTGGCACGTCTCCGGAGCGTGTACGGGTTACTTTGTCCTTCATACGGCTCCGTTCCTCCTCCACCTACGCGTCTTTTCTTCCGTTCAGAAAAGGAGAAGGAGCCGGGCGAGGAGGAAATGAAGAAAAGCGAGTGGAGGACATTCAGGGGACTCCTCTTTTCCCGTGGTCCTCTCATCTTCCTCCCCCACCTCCTCCATCTCCTCCTCCTCCTCCTCCTCCTCCTCCTCCTTCTCCACCTCCTGCTCCTGCCGCTCTTCCTCTTTCCCCGTTGGTACTTCCTCTTCCAGCTCCTCGTGTCATCGCGGAAGCTAACAGACGGAGTGGTAAAAGACCGCTGAGGGGTTGTCGGAACGAGGAACGTCTGATAGATAGAGAGGGACCACGACCCGAAAGATGGCAAGAGCGAGCGAGCCGGGCGGGGGTGCGCGCGGGGAGGAATCGAGCGAGCGAGAAAGCAGGAGAGTGTTTTTTTCGCCATTGTCCAACGCGCATCAAGAACAAGAAAAGCTCTTCTGACGACGAGTAAGCGTCTACTCGACATTACCGTCGGAGTTCGAGGCTTCCAACGGGCTGCCTCCTCCCACCGGATACCTCTTTTCTCTTAGTCTTCTTCTATTTATGACGTAAGTAGCACGAGGATCCGTATACAGAGCCATGCTCTGATTTCTGTAAGTAGCACTCTGTCGATAGAGAACGACAAAGGAGGAACTGAGACCACGACGTCGACTACTACGACGACGATGACGACGACGACGACGACGACGACGGTAGGCCGAGCTCGTACTAAGTCCGGAACGGACTTCCTTTAGAAAACAGAAGAAGAAAGACGAGGAACGACAGAGGAAAGTGTTTCGATAGGAATTGCCTGTACTCGTCGTCGTGCTCCGGCTACGTTCTTTGTGCCCTACCTGGAGCTCGTGCCGGGATTACTTGCATGTGCGTTGTATTAGCGGTGCTGAAGTGACGCTTCTGTTCGTGGAAAAGGCACGGCTGAATGGAGGATTTTAGCTAACGACCGAACTAGATCCCCTGACGCGAGTATTTATTTGACGATACGATTAACTTGATGAACAGCCCCGGGATAATGACACGCGGGTTGGCGGGCTTTTGCGTCTCGACGCGGAAACGCCGCGCCGGAACTCGTCGAGGGTTGGGGATAGTTTTTTGTACGTCGTATTCATGTCTTCGCTAAACTGTTCTAGCCGGTTTTAGCGCGCTGGCCTGCACAACACCGAGTGAATACTTTGACTGAACGTCTTGGATCATTTTCTATGTTGGACGCGTGTTGCGCCAGACTTAGCAAGTTTCCACAGTTTGAAATAATAAAGGACTTTTTGCCGGTCTGTCAGTTCTGTTTACGAAATAAAATAAGTTGTTTTCGCGTGGATTCTTTGGAATCAATTCCGGTGCAGACATTTCGTTGGAAAGATAGTTACCGGTGTACTTTCATGAAAAGCAATTCATGGAAACTATTTATTCAACTCAACGGCGCAAAATGAAATAAAATATTGATTCGCGGAGATGATAAATATATGAAGTTCGCCCTTATTTCAAGTACACGCTAATATTCTGAAATATCTGGTTCAAGTTTTACATTTTATAAAACAGTTAGTATTGAAGCACTTCATCTCAGAATATGATTTAACCTCATAACGAGTCTTCACGTTTTATCTGTAAAACATGTAAATAAATAGTAAAATACTAAGGTTGTATATTGTACAACTTACAATATATAATATAATATAATATGCTACATAATTATATATAACTGTTCTATTTTTTGGCATAAGTAACATTGTGGTTGTAACATACATAATTATATAATCACAATTCTAAGGTTAAGTTGATATTTTTATGAACATAAATATTTATTATATTATATTTTATCAACTCAAATTATTTTAAAGGTTCATCAAAAACATAATTCTGTTACTCTCAGGCTTCTGTAAAATCATATCTACCAATTTTATTTATTAACAAGAATACACAAGTCACAGCTAACGAGCAGTCTCACTATCGACAGAATTCAAAATACAATTACTCGTAGAAGCTCAGCACCTGAATATGCATGGAGATGTTGAAGAAGAAGAAGAAGAAGAAGAAAAAGAAAAAAAAGAAGGCGACTCGCGACACTGTCCGGATGGTGGAAACTGAAGAAAGCAGAGTGTCTGGAGCAGTGACTTGAATAGAGATAAGGTGACCTAGTAATCTTTGAAAATAATTCTCGACGTCGGTCATTGCGATTCACCGGGTACGGCCAGGTCGAGGCGAACTGGGTCGAAGACGCGGGCAACTTTACGACCGGCGAAGTTCTTACCGTGGAGAGAATCCGGGGCTGAATGTCTGCTCTCGCCGCATCTAAATGGGGGCCGTCGATCAAAGACCGAGGAGAGCGGATCGACGAAGAGACCGGGCGAAGACGTCGCGGCGGAACGAAGACGGGGAATAATACACGATAAGGGAACGGAGACGAGGGACCGTCCACTCGAAAATTCGTTACCGTTACGTCGACGAAGGGATTATACATACGCCTGGCGGTGTAGCGGAGGAGAGTGCCCCCTTCCGTGACTAACATCTTGAGGTAAAGTGGCGTAAGAATAAGGTTTACGTCGCTCTCGTTGTAGACGACGCTCGATGCTCGAGGATTCGTCGTCGAGTCTTCTTCGCCGGAAGAAGGACGGAGATGGCGACTGGAGGAAGAGGAAGATGAAGAGGTGGAGATGGAGGCGGAGGATGACGTTGGGCTGGTAAGCACTCTCGCAAACGATGACTCCACTTGAGCTTCAACCGCCCACCCCTGAGAACGCGCAAGGAATGCTGGAGTGTCGCCGGTGTATCCACCTTACAAGGGGTGCTCAAATAATCCCTTGCAAGGAAACCGCGTTACACAGTGGTCGAATCGGGGTCCGCGTTCTGAAATGTTTCAAAAATCCAACGATCCGACAGCAAATTTTCCGCCGCGTGCGCGGCGTTTGTTTGACGGGCGCGCGGTAAGGCCGTTGTTATTTTAACATCGAGATCGTGTTTACACGGTGCGTTAATTACGCTGGTAACGTCGTAATTTCAGACGGTCAATCGGCGAGGAACCAGGCCGTGGGGGAGGGGGTCGACGGGGGGGGGGGGGGAGGGTCGGCAGGAATCGCGAAACGGTCTATTAGAAACACAGTGGCCTGGTGGCCAAGCCGGAAGGCTGGCAATTTAAATGAGCCGATAACAGGGAAACGAAACCACTTGCGCGCAAAAGCAAACAGGATTGGCCGGTGCGCCGCGCCGGGGCACACGTCAAAGTTCCATGCCTGGTTACGTGGCTCCTTTCGAGGCCCATTAAACGCAATTACGTGTCCCGGCGTCGTCGTTGTCTCTGACGGCACTCGAGCCCGGGTCCGGCTCGCGTCCACCGCCGATATTTCGGCGGCGGTGTCTCGTAAGAGCGATCAAGGATAGACCGGCGGCGGAGGGACAGAGAGGGACGCGGCGCAGACGACGGGATACAGAAAGAGTTGCGACGAGGAAAGACGCAGCCGAGCCGTGTGGAGCGAGAGGAGCGCGAGGAGCGAAAGGAGGAAAGAAGATACGAGGGTGAGTCCGCAGCAAGGACGTATTGAGCGGCCGAGTTTTCGGAATCTTCCCTCTGTACCCTTCAGCCCTTCATGGGCATTGCTTGAGGAGCCTCGAGTACGCCGAGGGTACGTGCATTGTACGTCGCCCATCTTATATGCACCACCCACCCGGGCCAACCCCTCCCCCGTACCCCGGCCAACCTTATACTTGCACTCTTTGTTCTTCGCGGTCCCCCTCGTCCTGGCCCTCGTTCTCCTCCAATTCCTACGTCGTGTTCACGCTCATACGACTTCGCACCCCTTCGTGTGTACGTCTACGATGGGAGAGACAAGCTTCAGAGGCTGTCAGGGAGACGCTCGAAGGACAGGGAGAAAAAAGGAGTGTGCGGATTCTCGAGGACGAAGGGGGCTACCGTCTCTGTTAAGGGGGTAGAAGGATATTTTAAGGAAGGTGGATTCGGGAAGGGAATCGTTATTTTTGTCACGCAGAAACCACGCTTTATTTGCCGCTGCTGTTACCCGCCGCAGATGTTTTCTCCTTCGGTAGATCTTCTTTCAGAATCCGGACACGCCCGGTTTTCGCATCGAGATCTTCGATTTCTCGAGGCGTTCGCGAATATCGAGTGGAACGAGAGGAACAGAGAAACGGAGGATACCCGCTTGAGACTGCGGGAGCCGCGGCTCTAAGAAAACACCTCGTCTCGCGGAATCGAGAATTCAATCTCGGGGGGGATGATCTAAAAAAAAGCCCGGATAGCATCTTGAAAGAGTCTACCACCCGGTGTCCTGATTCCGCGTGTCGGATTTCAACGCGGAGAGAACGGCGCAGTCAGCGTGGCGAGGCGTGATTAAGAGAGGAATAATGAAAGAAATTTGCAACGCAAGAAGAGTTACTCCTACGTCCGTTCCTCGCGAGCCCGCCCCCCCCCCCTCTCGCCTCCGCAGCTCCGTGTCGCCACCGACGCCACCTTGGTCCCAAGCGCCTGGCGAAAAATGGAATCTTTGTTCTCCGAATCCGTCAAGCCGGGCTGCTGGTTGGAAAACCGGGGTAAAACTCGGCTGATGTTCCTACCGAGCGAGGATGAACTGTTGGATGAGGGGTGGAACGGTACGAGGGGAGAAGGGGGCCGGGCGACGGAGCGGTAATCGGAATAGATAAAGACTTTCCTAGAGACAGGCCAAGGAGAATGGGCCATTCATGCACGGGAAACCGAGTGACTTCGTGGTTGGAGGACCGCGCGGATTGTAATACGTCTCCGGCTCCGTCGTGGAGATTACGTCTCTGTGTGTCCCGCGGGGCTGCAATATCTTGCATTTCCCTCCCTCGGGCTGCACCCTTCTCCGTCGACCCGTTCCGCTACACCTTTTCCACCAACCTGTCCATCTACACGTCCGTTTATGTCGTCCTTCTCCTCCGCGTTTCCAGCGTCCTCGTCCTCCTTCTCGTCGTAGTCATATTCGTTGTCGTCGTCGTTGTCGTCGTCGTAGTCGTCGTCGTCGTCGTCGTCGTCATCGACGCGGACGAGCGGGCGTTCGTGGTCGAGGTCGTTGAAGAAAAAAAGAGAAAGAAGAAAATCCGGGAGAGCCGAGCTCGGGGATGAAGGTTGGAGGACAGTGGGGGTGAGAAGCAGGAAAAACTGCATCCGTTCGAGTCACATCCGCGAACCCCATCGGGTCTTAAGAAATCAATTAAACGAAGAGAGCTCGTCTCGTGGTGGGGGGTCACCGCGAGGAGAGGGGAAATCAGCTAAGGGACGACGGAGAAGAAGATATGAAAGGGCGAACGAACGAGCGGGAGAGACGGATCAAGATAGAGCGAGGGAAAATAGAGAGAGAGCGAGTGAGAGAGGTGGAGAGAGGAGCACCAGGTGGAAGAGAGGTGGTGGGGCGAGCAGGAGGCAGGTCGACTCTGACAAGTGGATGAAGCGGGGAAAGACGAAAAGACAGACGGCAAAAGACGGAATTCACAGTAATCAGGGGATATCCAGATATATATACACTCACTTCCCCCTCCTCGCGTCGACCACCTCGGTTTCTCCTCATCTATTTCGTCGCCTGCAATCCTATCCCTTTCCCTATTCTTCCGGTTTCTTTTAGCTACCTCTCTCCCGTCGTTTTCTCCGGTCTGAACCGTTCATCAAGAGGCTCCGCTAAGGAGGATACCGAAGTTCGGGGTCTCCAAAGAATAATAATACGCGACGGAAACGGTGCGCGCGGTCGTTGCCGTGCACCGGCAACGTGCCGACGAGTTCGCCCAGTCTCCGCGACTCGGATCGAAACGCGATCGAGATTCTACTTCGTCGAACGCGATCGAATCGGACAGACGCGCGAAACATTTTCCACGTGCGAACAATGGAGCGTGTTCTCTTGGCTCGTAACCGATGCAAAAATAACTCGTCGTCGAGACATTAATTACCGAGAGACTCGCCGACTCATTAGCGCCCGCCACAATAAGGATTCTTCGGCACGCGATCGTGTCGGCCTATCAACAGGGGACACGCCGCGAAATTGGCGATAACGCTTCATTAAATTTGTCTGAGATCCCCTGTGACCCCGACTGACTGGCGGATCAACGCGAATATAATTTTCTTCCTTATGTGGCCGACGACAGTAAGGAAAATCGGCGAGGGAGGCGAACGCGCGCGCGGAAAAATCGAGGTAAATCGGGTGGGATCGCGGCGGCGGTGGCGGCGGCGGCGGAAGGGGTAAAAGGGAGGCTAGCAAAAATAACCGAGTAAAATATCGCAAGAGGATCGGAAGAGAGAGAGCTGGAGGGGCTGGGAGAAGGAAGAGAACTGTGGTCGAGGCGCGTGCAGGGAAGTGAGGCGGAGGAAAAGGGATAAAAAGTAAGGGGTTGCCCACCCTAACCAACCACGTCTAGTAAGAAGCATTGGAATCGATATCATTGCAATGTGGGCTCCTCCATCCAGTCTACTCCACCTCCCGACTACGCCGCCCGCCACCTTTTCCTTCCCTTCCATCCCCCTCGCTCTCTCCTTCTACTCCTCCGTTACGCTCGTCATCAACCCGACTCTTAACTCTTTCCTTCTCCGTCTCTCTTTAAAAGGTTTTCATCGTCGGCGGAGGTCGTCGAGTCGGTAGCTGACTCCTCAGACCTTCTCTCTTTCCTCTCCCCACTCCAACGTCTCTCTCTCTCTCTCTCTCTCTCTCTATTTCTCTCTCCCTCTCTCTTATTCGCTGTTTCTCTCGCACCCTTTTTTTCCGTTTCTCGATTTCTCTCCTACTCCTCTTCCGAATCTACTCCCGTTTCTTTCATCGCTTCTTTCGTTTTTCCTTGCCACGTCGCCGACTGCTTCGCCCGTTTCTTATGGCTTGTTTTACGCGTGCACTCGCCCCACCCCTGCCTCTCTCTCTCTCTCTCTCTCTCTCCGTCTCTCTCAACCCCGCCGCTCTCCTCTTCCTTGCATCCCTTTCTCCCACACCGCCGACATCCCTCTACCCTTCAACCACCCTTCGAATCAGTGCTCGTTTTCGCTATTAAGAAAATTCCACGTCGCGGACCGATTTAATGCCTCCCCGAGAATATCGGAGGAGCTTCCGCCACTCCCGATGCGCGTTCGAGACGGTCCGGAATTGCTGCAGACGACGAACCACAGGGCCCCGGCTTTTCTTGCTCCGATCGCTCTCGCAAGAGGAGAGAGCGTCGGCTCGCTTGCTCGCTCGCTCGGCCGCGCGTGCGCACCGCGCGCCGCGATTTTTGTTCGAACCAGAACCGAGAAGTTTGAACGACCCTTATTAAAGTTCTCGCTGCATGCCCCGGAGGGTTGAATTTCTCGGATCCAAATAACAATCCTCCAAGGGACGGGTTACATCTTGAATCGCCGTCGGTATTGGTGACGTATGCCGGTTTTTCGACCGAGTATCGAGCGAAATTGCGATTCCCCATTCAGAAGAGTCTCGAGTATCCGGGCGATTCTCGATTCTTCCTCCGCGGCGGCGCTGCGCCCTGCGTACAAAATTCAACTTTCCGAACCCGGTATCGATTCCCAGGGCCCGTCGGAACCCGAAAATACCGGTGTATCGGATCAATCTAATTCCGCTTTAGCGATTCACTTCTACTGCAGTTGCTTTCCGCGCACCGATAGGACTCTAAATTAATGCTTGCTGCACCGATTAACATGTCGAGGTTATCGTAAACTCCAACAATGTCAAAGCCATTTAATAAGTAATAAGTAATTAAACAGAAATTAGATAGTTAACATTTATCATGTATTTTTGACATTATATTTACATTTACAACATTCTGGTGTCAATACGTCTTGTTATCGAATCATTGCATTATTTAGATACATTATCGCGTAGTAGATTAATTGAATAAAATTTTTAGATGATATAATGTTTTAATATCAACGTATGAGAAAACAAATTTTAAGATAAGAGAGGCTCTACTGTATTTTTCATTATGAAAATTTTTCATAACGTAATAACATACGTGAAATATTCTAGTATTCGTAAACCGTGAATACAGTTATGGATGATGTAATAAAGAGTCCATTAATATTCTATACAACTACGCAAAATTCGAATTATACAGGTTTCATTTATGCTGCCCAATTTATGATATTTCTTCATTATATATTTCAGCGTAGCCTGTTCTCCCTACTCCAATCCACAGTCTCTCAAAGTTATTTACCGTTTCACTTTACTGTGTCAAACTGACGTTTAAGAAGCAATAAAGTTTATTATCGACAGAAATGTGATTCGCGCGTGCATCTCGGGTAACGCGATCAATGCCGGGAGTTCTTTGTTCCAATGACCACGGTTAAACGACAGCGGCGAATGATCGAGTGACGCGCTCGGATTGCATGCATTTTCAAGGATCGTCAGGGCCTCGATAAATTTGTCAGTCTAACGAGTTTCGAAGGAGGCGAGGTCCCTTTCCCCACAGTTAGCCACGACTCGAGACGAAGTTAGAGACTCGCAAGCAGTCGGCGAGCGAATCGTCGAAATCACCCCATCGAAACCCCATTCGACTGAAGGACGGCGAGCTTTAAGTCATGTTCGCAAGGAGGGCAAAAGAGGGAGCCGGAAGGATTCAGTCGAGAGGGAAGAAAGACTGGAACCCTCCTTCTACTCCCGGCTCTCGCGAGAGCCGAAACAGCGTCGGAGGTAAGTAGGATAAAACTGAGTTTGAGCGAACGAAAAAGATTAAAGTGTGCCCAAACGTAGCCAGGTTAAGGTAGGTACAATTTGGTTTCCGCTATCGAGGGACTCGAGAAAGCGATCTCGCGGGAGGGATTAGTCGTTCGTTAGTCGAACTTTGATTTACGTTTGCCAACGGAAACGTTTTTCTGGCTCGGCCGAGGGCCGTGGTTCTCCGTGACAATCTCTGTTAACGAACGCGAAACACTTTAAAGCATTTATAAGCATCTTGAGTTCGGACATTCGGTTCCATTCTTATCGTGTTTGCACGTTGACACTGAATAATATTAATAATATTCCTATCTGAAAACATGGTAATTATTTATAATTTCGCCAAGAAAATGTCACTATAAATGCTCTATACATATGTTGCAAATTTAATTTCTTTTTCAACAAACACTAGGTTTATTTCTAAGAGAATTAAATGTAGGTATCTATTTATCAAAATAATATATATAATCTATTTATCAATAATATGAAATTGCCAAGAGTTTTAACAATTCATTCGTACCTCGATTTGATATACAAACGCAAAGTTACGAAGAAAATAATTTGTAAAATCAAGTGTAAAGTTTACTCTAGAATTGTTTGCGTGACTATGAAAATATCCGAGCAACGAAGACAATGTGGCCGCTGCTTTTATTACCCGAAATCATCTAACGCGAGTACAGGATATTTAAAAAACTGCGAGCAGGAGATAGATTGTATGCCGGAGTCTAGCAGGGTAGCGAAGGGGTTGAACAACAGAGGAAACGGATTTAGTGTATATACAACAAGGATCGGTCAATTGCGGGAGTTTCTTCGAATACATTGAAATTGCAGCGTAGCATGGGGCTGCATCAGCGATCGATAAACCCAAATTTGCAGGCAATGAAGGGTCAGAAGGGTCCACAAAACTCGGAGGGCCGGTCCGTGTATATGCGCGTTTAAACCTAACATTCGGCAGATTGAGCGGTCCGCGATAGCGAACACGTTTTCTATGTGCCGGAACGGCTAGAGGTATACCGGGGACAACTCAAAGCGGCCAGATAGAGCCGGGACGTTTAAAGAGAACTTTTTCTACACGGCAATTTGGCAAACCTACGTGCACACGAACGCCGGTTTCGAGGACCTTCGAAACTTATGTTTTACTCCCGGGCCCGGTGCCTTTTTTCTCTCGCTAGTGACGCGTGTAAACGCTCCGTGGAACGTAATATGGCCATGTTAAAAAACTTATTCCAAGTTAATGTACTCGCGGCTGCATATTCACCGGTCCCCACCCCCCAGCAGCCAAGAATAAACAAGCTTCGACCCGAGCAGCACAATGTGCTTTGATTATATTCATCAACCCTTTCCGATTGCCCCGGAACTTTTAGTTTCTGGGACGCCGACCTCAAGACGAACAGCTCGCACTACAATTTTAACAAATGTCTCGGAACTGAATTACCTCGGAGGCTTTATTAACGTTAGATAAAAGCCGATCACTTGTATCCTGATCTGAAATAAATAATCGTAAAATTAGTAGCGACTCAATTGTAGATTGCAAAGGATTAGTCAGATCTGTGCTTATGTTATGATATATCGTGTTTCTCGTTTTGAGATTATTAAAATGACAGCAATTCTTTTGCGAGTAAAATTTCATTTAATGCATTTCTATCATTCTCACGATAGAAACTCTCGTAATTCATACGATTTTAAAGAGCTTTGTGCAAAGTATCGTTGGAACAAAAAGAGTCGTCAGAGTTTAATGTCGAAACGAATCCGAGGCATTTCGTAATTTTTTCCTTTTAGTTGAAAGGCCGTTCTTGAGACGGCCGAAGGAGGATTTAAAAGCGGCGAGGTTTTCTCCGGGGTTGTACTTCTTACGTGGTTTTTATCCGATCGTGTTTCCGGGTCCCTGTTTCTCGCGAGGCAGCGCAGGGCTGATCCCCGTCGTCGCCGAGAATAAGGGTTGCATCGCGGACAAGTAAGGCGCACCAAGAGAGGGCAGAATATCACCCCAATGGAGTCTGATGGCGCACTCCCTCCAGGAGAGGATACTTCAAGGAGGGTCCCTACTGCTTATTTATTTCTCCATTTGAATTTTATTATCTTGTTCCGTCGTTACGGAGCCCCGATTTGTTTCTTCGTTCTTACATACACGGAGGCGACGACGCACGCACTGTCGCCGGCGATGAAGAAGGACGCGCTCATCTCGCGTCCTGCCGGATAGAGATCCTTTTTCCGGGGGCAATTCTGCGGACGCAGCGACGCGTTAATTCGGATACGATAATGGACCGCTGCACAAGACCGCGATGTCGCTTTCACTGCATTTTATTAGTATCATAGTCAACCACGGCGAAGTCCCTGCAGTTTGCCACTTATTGAACAAGTAAATCAGCTCTCCGTCGTTTTATTTAATCCGCTGTGTATTCTTTGTTTTTTATAAGGTTTGTAATCTTTAACGATTTAATAGATTCTAGCACCGACTGAATTTTTGTAAATTTTACAAATTTGCTATGTTCAGTTAATACATATATAGTGTATAGAAATTGATATTGGAAATTAGGAATTTAGTTGTTAATATAAATATCATCGATTTTGTCCAAATTATATATTTACATAGAGGTGTCTAGAAATATTGTTAAATGATCAATATTATTTTTAGTTCATCAACAAATTAAGATTAACCTAATTCTGTAGGAAAATTCTACAATTAAAGGTGGTATAAGAAGATGTGAATATACATACAAATTTTTTTAATGAAACAATAGCTTGAAAATTAGGAACTGTGTTCAACGATAAAGCATTAATGGATCATGGATCTATGTGTTACGTTGTTAAAACTCATTACCAGAGCTCCAAGGATCAAAAGCGTCCGACAAAAAGTACCGAATGAGCGCGCGTTAACGTTTCTGAAAATTCTGGAACAACGTGTCTGTTACTTTGGTCCGATCTAAACGATCTCATACTACTCGAATGGCAACGTTGCAGTCGCAGTCTGTGTTCCTTAAAACCCAACGACACTCGAATCCTTTCCAATCGACCAGCGCTCGCGTTTTTGCCGAGGCTCAACTGGGAACATCAATGCCCCTCCCATAGAAAATCAGAGTTAGATCGGGTTGCCGACGATCGCGAGCCAGACGCCCGCGCGTATTATGTCCTTTTTCACGGGTCTTTCTCATAACGCAGCCCTGGTGGCGTTAAAAAGGAATCCGGTGAATCGCGCGTTTCGTAATATTATGCGAACCGCGAGGCGAGAGGCTCGAATGGCTCAGTACCACGTACATGTGTTCCCAAAGCTTATCAAAGCTTGCATGTGTTCGGTTCGGGGATTCGCACACACGGCACACCCCCTACTTCGAGCCACGTGAGCCGTCGCTTGTATATCTTCCAAAGCCCCTAACCTCCTACCCTCTCCCGGTTCCGCGTCTTTCTCTGTCTGCTGCCGGCATCTCGCGTCCAATCACCGCCACCGGTTCAATTTAAACTTTGCCCTGCCCGGCCCCGGCGAGCTTTGTTAAGATTTTTTTAAGGTTAACGGAGAATCTATGGCGCGGCGTGACCCGCCATCGTCGGCGCAACAACTGCACCCTTTTTCTGTCGCGTGCGTGAATTAATTTCGCTGTCCCGGCCGAACAGAATCCACCCTCTAGAATGTATCGTTGATTGCCGGAACTTTGACGCTTCCATGGCACCCCAAAAAATCCCATAAAATCGAAACGTGCACGGTGGTAAAATGAGGCAAAATTTCTCGTAAAAATTACTCGTTTTTAACAAAAAGTGTGCTTAGTATAATGTATATTCACTGTTAAATCTTTAAAAAAGTTTCTTATGTTTAATATTCTTATGATTATAAATCCAAGCGATTGCAATATGGAGACCAGAGGTAAAATATGTATGATAAAATATTGAAGAAACATGAAATATGCTATTAGTAAATTAAGTAACGATTAAATAACCTGCGAGCTCGTACCGAGAATATTACGACGTCGGATGTTTGGAAAAATGGCCGAGTGCTTCCAGGGAAGTGGACACTCGGGAATCGACGATGCTATTCGTTAGAAAAAAAATTTCGCGGAACGTTCGAGGTTAACATTTCAACGGTTGGTAAGTATAGCAGGATGCGCTTTAAACAATACGCACGAATTCGTAATTCCCGTGGAGACGAAACTCGATTAACCAGAACTTTCACCCTCGACCTGTGTTTTCCGTAGGAGAACCAACCGGCCTACCTCCCCCGCCGCGCACCCTCTCGCCATCACGCCTTAACCCAACCTACCCCAAACCCGTACGAGGGAAGTTTCAACTCCAATTTGCCATTTCGTGACTGCAGCGAATCTTGCATTTTTCTTTCCCGAACAAACGTCTATCATTCTATCACGAACCGCGAAACTTTTGTTCCCGTGTCCCGTCCCACCTTCCGCGTTTCTAGCCTAAGCGAATCGGCCCGTATCATCCGATATTTCCTTCGGGTGAGATATATTCTTACCCCGCCTCAGAACGCGCCAGCGCCCGCCGGTTAGAACGACCGCGCGCACACGTATCGAATCAACTTTAAACCAGGACCGGACCGATCGTTCGCCATTTCAGAATTGTCTGGCAAGAACTCTTTTTCTATATGAAATTAAATGTATTCGGACATTTGTCTCAGATTATTATCGTTCATGTTGATCGGTGAAAATATTTAACATTCGCCTGACCAGTATCTCTTTCTACTTAATTAAATGATAATGTTAGAATATATGTCTTCGATTGTTATGTATCTTTCGGTTGGTTAGTGTAAACACTTTATCGACTTTATTTTGTAAAAATAATGTGTCCACTTCTATCTGAAATAGATCAACGCCATCTGTCAAGATGACTGTTTAATAAATGATGCAAATATGTTAGAGCTCAAGATAGAGAAAAAGCAACTCGGTCTATCAATAGTGGAACTAACTAAAATGTTCAAATTTAAATTCGCATCCTGTAGAAGCTATAAAATAAATGAATCTTGCCTCAAGAAATATGTTTCGTATTAACTTTTAATGATCCTCACTCGAATATAAAATCCAACGATTCGTAAGAAAGTTATTGCTTCATCGTGTAAACTGAGCATGGCAAATAAGAGAAGATTTCGTTAAATATCTTAAAATATTTCAAGATGGCGACGAAAAGATGGGTGCGACGCCGCCAGCAGCAGGAAATGGCGGAAGGAAGGATGCTGGACGCTGGTGCGCCGTTGGAAAGTTGGCGACAGAAAAACGCGAGCATGGACGGGCGATCGAGCGACAGGGTGCACCGTTGGAGGGCGCAAATTCGATGGAGAGCGAGCGATCGGCACGGAGCACTCTCGGAAGGGAAACAGAGCAGGAACTGGTGGCCGGGAGAAAGGAGTAGCGGGAGGAGGACGGACAGAATCAGAGACAAGAGGCGCATGGAAGGGAGGAAGGGAGAAGGCAAAAGGTTCCTATTTGGTCGTTAGCCAGTTGGCTAATTTCCAGTAGAAATCATGAAAGCGGGGTCCACACGAGGGCGACTGGTAGAAGCGGGCAGGGGTGGCCTCTGGTCATTTGATGATCCACTCTGCCTGCGTCGGGCCGCAGTCATCGCTTTTCAATGATTTTTACTCCCTTTTCTGTCCATTCAATGACCGCGCACCGGTAGCTCGTTCATCCTACACCACCCAGCAAAGCGCTGGGCTTTTCGATGATTCTTCTGCCGTTGCCTACACCGCTACGTTGCCGTGCAAGCTTTCCAACGTAAGCCCTCGATTGGGGTAGGTTAGGCCAGGCTGGAATTCTTTCTCTTTACCTCTCCCTCCCCCTTCCACCTTCTCTCCTCTTTTCCTCTCTCTCTCGCTCTCTCTCCCCGCTCTCTCTCTCTCCACCCTCTCTCTCGCTCTTTCTCTCTCTCTCTCTTTGCCGATCTCTTTCTCTCCAACTTGTACAAGCCGGTTCTACCCTTCCCCCTCTCTATCGGCGGCACTCGACTGCTTTATATCTGTATACTCTTTCTCTTGTCCTCTCTTACGCCTACGCTACTTTCTGAATTGATTCGCTTTGGTTAGAGTTACATGCAGGCTCAAATCGGTATCTGAACATGATAGGGCACCGCGTTGACTCGCCGAGTCTCCAGGCCGGGGGCTGCATACGCGTGATCGTGCTCACGGAAATTCGAGCCCCCGAAGGCGGAACAGGTTGGGCGCGCGGATCGTTAAAATGTCGGCGCTGAATTTGTTTGACTTATACACGGCCGAAGACGTCCGCGGAAGTTCCGGGGTTATCGAGTCGGGCAAGAACTGCAGATCCTCAATTCGACCGTGATTTAATTATGACGTTCCGCGCCGCGCCAGCGCAAGCTTGAAGGATTGACGTTCGGTGTATACACTGTTTTCAGTCAGCCGTTTTCCAATATTATTGGCAATTGAGTCTCGAATTTTTTAAATTGTTCAGCTTACGCCGGATGCGATACGAATTACAATCACTGCAAGTAGTTAGTTATATGCAGCTGAGTATTGACGGATTGATAAAAGACAAATTGTCGAGATTGCTGAAATTGGCGATGTTATTAGATCTTAAGATACACACATGGTGTAACGATCAGATAAGTCAAGACATTTTGGAGAATTAAATATTCAAAAAAATCGATAAGTTAAGCAATCTTGATTAATTTTCAAGAGTTTTAAATGCAATTGAAATATTGAATATTTCAAGACGATTTAACGTATGATCGTATGCTACATAAGAATTATTAATGCTTGATAATCTGTCTGATATTTTTCGAGAAGATAAGAAATACTTGGCTCAATGAATTATCTTATAAAATTAATCGTTTTGAGACCGAGAGTCGACGATCAATGCGTCAAGATAGGGCCGAGCATTGCTCAAGGAACCGTTCCTATATTTTTCGAACAATTTACTCGCCTCGAAGCGTCAAGAGTACAACGTTCTTATAATAAATGAAAGGGATGCTTTTCTCACGCGGATCTTCCCTGTTTAAAGGAGCGACCGGTCGCCCGACACCCCTAAAAACGAATATGCACGGATAACAGCATTTCTTTGGGGGAAAAAGTGGGGTTGGTAGGACGACACGAGCGCGGCTCTAAAGGCCGCCAAGAACAAAGAGAAAATATGAAACCGTAACATCCTCTCGCGGCACGAAGAACCGAGGAACATCTCCGTTCTACCCTCCCGCATGGAAAATTCGGAGTATAATACCGGCAGCAGCCGCCCTGTCCTCCGTTCCTCTCTCGCTATCTCTCTCCGCCTCTCTCTCTCTCTCTCTCTCTCTCTCCGCTCTCTATCTGTCAGCCCTTTCCGTAGAATCGTCACCTGAGCATAGACGCGGGACGCACGTAACCATTGAGCCAGCCGTTCCGCGGGGGAAAAAAGCGCGAGCGCGAAGAAGAAGCGATGACGGGAGCGGAAAAGGAGGCAGCTGGGGTGTTGCGAGGAAGCCGAGGGCGGAAGGGTACCGGTGGAAGAAAGAAGAGACAAGAAACCGGCGGATCTGGAGCGCGAAGTGCGAGAAATTTTCACCAGTCGCGTTTACCGTCACTTCAATAGACACGACGAATATATACCACAGAGACGGGGGCGGCTGCGACAGGTAGGAGGGGGGGCAGATACGGATGGACCCGGTACTTTCGTCCTGAGGACGGCGAAAGTTTCGTCCCACAGCGACAACTGCCGCGACGCCGTCAGAAACGGCGACACTCGGACGACAGTTATCCGGCCGCGCTTAGAAACCCGTACACATTGTAAGGCTTTCTTAATGACGGAAGAAATTCTATCATACACACATCCGTTTAGGACGCCTCGGTGCAGAGGGAGCGTTTTGTCTCTGGGGGTGTGAACCTAAGGATCGAGTCGAGTGTAGGCGCCGCTGCCGCTCTGCCTCTGACTCTGCCTCTGCCTCTACCTCTGCCTCTGCCTCTGCCTCTGCCTCTGACTCTGCCTCTGCCTCTGCTCTGCATCTGCCGCGGAGGAAGGGGCGCATCATTAACGACCGTGACGACGTGTCATTGGCGTCGAACTTCGCCGGTCTCTCCGGCGCGGAACGCTTCGGCAAGGGTTATCACCGATCGACTTTAGAGAGGCTGGGAACAGTCGACGGGGATCGAAATTTCTAGAGGCTACGCTCAAGGGGCGGTTTTGACACCGCGACACTTTGTTCGTCGCGACGCGTACTATCAAACGATCTTCAAGATAAAATGCGACGCTCGCGATTGTTTGCGCGAGATGAAATCTTACGGAGTGGAATCCTACTGGATGCGGGACTTGGACGACGATGCCCGGGTCGTTCTTGACCCGGCATTTAAACGTTGTCATTCGACTACTCAGCTCTTGGATATTGATAGAATGTTGTATGGAAACCAACTGTTTTTTTATTTGCGAGCATGCTATACGTACAACCAGACCGTTTTCAAGTGTAATTGAAAACCTTGTTGCTAAAACCAGGTAAACGTAGTTTTTATTAAAATTGTAATTCCCGATGTTTTATGCACTTTGTATTACATAGGACTATTTTGAAAATCTAGATATCCCGCATTTTTGCAACCCGATCGGTTGATGCCATTAATAAAACTGGAAGTGTCGGTCGAAATTGAGTCGGGTCCTTCCTTAAATAATTAGACTGTTAGGGTATGTAGGTATACATTGGAAATGCTACGACATAATGAAATGTATTTCTTTTACCAACAGAAACAAACGTATCCTAAGTCACGTGAAGCACTGCTCCCTAATGCTAAACGGTAGCTAGTTTCGTGAATTTCGAAAGTAGCGCCAGTAGCTGTTGACAGAGCGAAAGTCCCGGATAATGGGAGACCGTCGAGGAGCATCGCGTCAACAAAAAAGTTACATGCAAAAATCGGGGGAAAAGGGAGCGAGACAGAGTCAGATATAGAGGGAAAGGAAGAGAAAGAGAGGGAGTAGGTAAATTGAGAAAAGTCCTTGAACCTGTTTTCGTCGGTCTTTGCCTATGATAGTTCTCCGCGTTCATCGTCGAGGGAGATTCATATTCATCCTCTCTCGAGAAACACGTGACAGGAATTATGAAAAACAGAGCATTGAAGCGACGACGGCGTCGGCGTCGAATACGTAGAAACGTTGGCTACCAATCGGGAGGCTACCGAACCCGCGAAAAGAGGGCAGAGCTGACCGGCGAACTAGTATACGTAAAATCATCTACCGTCATCGATTCCCTCCCGGCGCTCACCCTTTTGTAGGTGGACGAAACAGGGGGGTGGGTGGCGCGAGGGGGTGGCGTGTGGGGGCAGGACGGTACAGGGGGTTATAGTGAGAGGAGGGTGTCGGTTTTCCGGCCGTTGGCCCTCGGGTGCACCAGTCGTCCCCGCCGTCGGTTGCACCCAGGCTCATAGTTGCACTCTTCACCTCCCGGGCCTCTCTTGCCACCCCGAGGTCATCAAACACCCGACGTCAGCCTGGGCAGAGGCGGATGGGCTTCGAACCGGCCATTTTTTGTCTGGCCAGTCAGTGAGTCCCAGGGATCAGTGAATGTGCGCGCGGGGGAACGGGGGGGTCGGGTGGCCGAGTGGGTGGAGGTAGGTGGCGTAGGGTAGACGTCGGGGGGAGTGCACGGGCACAGAGAGAGGCAGAGGGTAGTAGATGTAGGGGTGAGTGCAGCAACCATCGATCAGCCTCGAGGCTGGACCGCGCAATGATTTTTACCCCTTTGTCCCCCCTCCCCCTCCTCCCCGGTTGCCCCACGGGCCACGTTGGCTATAGTTAAACGTACACAGAGAGCCGTTCGGTACGTGCGTGCCGGTGCATACGTGGCGTGCACGTACGTGTCGCGTATGCAACGCACCAGCACACTCGCGTCTTGTCAAGGCACGTACGTGCACCACACGTACGCTATGCGTCTATAACTTTTTCTCGTTATCCCTCTTCGTTCCGCGCCCGCTCATTCTCTTTTTCTCTCCCTCTCTCTCTCTCTCTCTCTCTCTCTCTCTCTCTCTCGCTCTCTCCTTTTCGCTTCTTCGTTCTCTCTCCATCGCCCGTTCTCTTTCTCTCTCCCGCTCTCTTTCCACTCTCCTTCCTCTTCCCGCTGCACGTTGTCTCTACGTAGCCTGTCCTCCTCCAGCACTCTGTTCTCCATCCCTTTTTCCCTCGATCTCTGCTTCTGTCTTTGCTCTCTTTCCCACCCGGCGGGCCGTCTCCCTCTATCTGGCTTGCTCTCGTGAGTTCTGGTACCACGGAAACGCGGCTCCTCTTTCTCTTTCTCGTTCGAAACCTGCCAGAGGCCGCCTGGCCACGCCCTCCACCCCTGATGCACCCCTACCATCCTCCACCGCCTCCTGCTCTCCGTCCGTCACAAACCATCCTCGCCCATCCACCCCTTTTTCCTCCACCTGCCTTTCTACTACGCAGCATCCGTACGAGTCTGCCCGGACCGGCCAGCGCGCTTTTTTGCATTATCTCGTTTTTGCAAAAATATGCGGACGCTAATCCGCTGGGCTAATTCGTCCTCCGCCGTTATTCCGCCCAGCCTCTCTCCTCTCCCCTCTCTTTCTCTCTTTCGCTCTCTTGCCGCGCTCGCGCACCCACCGCGGCCCTACCCCGTCTCCATCCCAGTCATATCCCGTTGTTTTTCCGCTCGCTGTCCTTGAGCGTGTTCGCCTCTCATTAGAATACCGGTCTAGGATAAATCCACGCCACTCTTCTGAGCTTTGAGGATGGTCGAGCGTGATCAAGAATATGTTTTCATTGTGGCCGTTTCCGACGTTCCGATTTTTTTCCTTACGCGCTTCGCCCCACCGTGGCCCACCTCCGCACCCTCTGCGTGTGTCCACCGCCTCCCCATGCCCACCCCCTCCCTCTGTCCCTGCTCGCCGCGGTACCGGTGCTCCAGCGCGGGCGACATCAGCGTTCCCGTTTGACATGAAAAATTATAGTCGCCGGGGAAAAAATATCGGACTCCCGTGGAACGGAAACGCGCGTAGAATGCGGGACCGTCCGCTTAAAAATCATTTTCTTTGTGGACGTTTGATTCGAACGACTTCGCCGTGATATTCGTTTCAACGTGATGTTAATGTCTTCCCCTTTTAAGCGCCGGGAATCGTCCAATTGTACCGGAAGAAGACCTGAATACGCGGAATTTTTTGAAACGAGTCTGACGTCCCGGCTTTTTATGCATATTACGCGCGCATGTTACATCTCCGCGTACGCTTCAAGCATCCACCATCCGTTATTTTTTTATTAATTTCAGAAAAATATGCACTCGCCAGCGTATGGGGTTAATTTGTCTGCCGTCGTCATATAACCCATCCATCATTCTCCCTCTCTCACTCTTTTTATCTCCCCCCCCCCCCCTCTCTCTCTCTCTCTCTCTCTCTTTCTCTCTGTTTCTGACACCCTGTGTTCGTTCGCTACCATCTTTCAGAATATTTGATTTTTCCCAGAGGAAAATCAGCCCCGCGTATTTTTATTAATTCTCCTTTTTAATATGTCGCCGGGATACGTTTCGCCGTTCTACCCGGGCAAATTCCTCCTTTGTGATTGAATATTCCGCAGAAATTCTCGTAATAGAGGAGCAACTATTTCCGGCGAATTTAAATTACCAATCTTTTAACACCGCGCACGACGCTTAAATGCCGCCGTCTAGGTCTGATCGATATTTCGTGTTGGGCGTGTCTTTGATTTCCTGGGGGAGAGACGAAAAAAAAAAAATCGTTGTCCCACCGTGTAACAAAATATCAAGCGTTTCTGGAATTGCATCATCGGCCTGTCTCCCATTAATCCCGGCCGGTTCGCATGGCGTCGTTGTCCCGGCGTGCAAACAACATATCATCCACGTTTCAGCGCGCGAAAGAACCAGCCACCCGCGCTGTACGTACAAATGTAGCAAGTATTAATTAGAAACTAGTGCCGACCGGGAAACAAGGTATTAACACCGACACAGGGGCCGGCCGCCGCTGACATGCGTTTTTGTCATCTCTCAGACGAGTTTTGGCCATCACGCCTTTCCCCATAACACTACCAGGCCCGTGTTTAACCCTTATCCTGCTTTGTCGGCTTCGTTCGAGCTCTGAAGCCTTTCTCGTGCAGTTCATAATGATTACTAGGCTGCGGAATGTTAACCGAACAATGTCCTCTACCTGTTGTACGAATTCTGTCACTATTGTAAGAATTAGGCTTACAACTACTCTCTTGAATTATTTTAGATATTATTGCGTTAGGCAATATTGCTTCGAGATTTTAGGACTTGAGATTTGTCAATTTCATGTTGATGTTTTATTGCTTCCATATACAAAAATCTACTATTGTCTATCATATGTAAGATACTTGGCGTATATTCAACCATAAACATTACTCGGACTTTATGGCAAATGAAAATACTAATAAAAAATAGTAGTATTTTTCTACGTAGATAATCTGCCGTTGTGGTTTCACCTTATATATGTAAGTTAGTTAAAAGATGAAGAACGTATATGTCGAAGATTTTGAATCGTATAGTGAAAATAAATCCAGAACTCTCGTTCTGAAGTTAAAATATAGTCATTGACCATCACCGCATTTCCGACTTATTCATTATAGAATAAAGAAAGATAAAGAAATTAACTTCTACGTCAGTATTGAAAAAGATGATGTCTCTCGAGTTGAACGAATTTTCTTGCCAGCATCGCCGTCACTCGTGGCGAACAGATTAGGCCCTAGCGCTGGGACACGTGCTCCCCCAACCATGTTCTACGCTAGCTAGCATTTGAGTCTCTTGTCGCCCGGCTAACAGCGATAATAAACGCGTCTCGTAGGTTCGGCTCGGGTCCGCGCTCGAAATGATTTTTCATCACTACTTTCGAATTCCCTCTTTATTCTCCCATAATTTCAGCCTCTGTCACGTACAGACGGACACACGTACGCACGTTCGCCCTGGCGCCGCGCCGCCCTCTGCCCACTCTTTTTTTCTCTCTCTCTCTCTCTCATCCCTCTCTCCTTCATCATCTCTATCCCTGTACTTCCTCTTCTCCACGTTCTCCTCTCCTATTTCCTCTCCCTTCGTACCACCCGATGACAACCGTAAAAAAGAGGGACGACAGATAGAAAATGCAGCGGGCGGAAGGGAGGAGGAACGCGAGATAGAGAATGAGAGAATGAGAGAGGGAGAGAGAGAGAGAGAGAGAGAGGAAGAGAGGGAGTGAGAGAGGGAGTAAGAGAGAAAGAGGGAGAGAGCCAGAGGTGGTGGGTTACGGAGGAGGTGGTAGAGAGGCAGGGTACGTAAAAAGGAGAGGGACCAGGGGCGGCAGTCTGGAGGACGAGAGAGGGTCGGTGAAAAATACGCGGCAACGTGACATCTGCCACTCTTTCACTTGGCCGGCTTGGGCTGCGAATCGCGATCGCGGAAAGAGATTATTTTATGCAGGAAGCTCGGCCGAGCGTGGCCTGTGCATTATGCAGAATTCACGACGGCATTCTGGATTCAACGATGGTAGGACGACGAGAAATTCCAGGCTGGTTCCGCGAGCGCGTAAATGTAAATGTGCACGCAGCCCTGTGTGCGCGCTCGCGGGCGCAAGCGCGCGCGCTCTACGACTCGCGGCTCCGCTTCAAATATACCAACGTGTACATACAGTTATATATATATAGTATACATATATATGTATATGTACCTGTGCCTGTGTTGCGATATTGATATAAATATAGATATAGATAGAGATATAGATGGAGATGCAGATATAGACGCGGGCAAAGTACGCGTGTACGTGTACCCACCGGGATATTCGGGCGAGGCGCGCGCGGTTCGGTGCGTGCGGATGCGCGTTTCGGCCCGGCGAAGCCTCGTCGAAAAAGTCTGCTGCCGTGGACGCATCAGCGGACGCGAAATCATGGGAAGAATGCGGCGAAACCCGGGTGCAATCCTACCGGGCAGCCGACCGGGGATACTTTAAACGGTGTTTCTTAATTATGGAGAACCACGCCGTTGTGTGTGTGTGCGCGCACCGCTCGCGGATCAACTCCTTACGAGTTACGAGTCGCCCCGAAAGCGGGGATGGTAGTCGCTCGAGCGGCATCGATTTTGATCGCCTGACAGCTAACGGGGTAATCGCGGCGCTCCGCTTGTTGTGCCATCGCTACGCCATGTGAATCGCGGTGTTGCCTTCCATTTTTCGGGCCCTCGTCACGTGGCTTTGCCGATCAATTACTGGGGAAGCCAATTTCATCACTGGCGCACGGCGCCCGATAAAAGCGCCCTGTCTTCTCAACCTAACAAGACAGCATTTGTTCGAAATCGAAGCGGTGGATTCCGACCAGTGGAAATTCTGGCAGTAGAACAATCGAATTTGATTAATTTTTTATATTTTGTGGGAATTACGAAGATTTAGAAATAGTTCAATAGTTCATTCAATAGCTCTGTACTACACACTCAGACAATATGACTAATATTTAATATTCCTGTCTTGTAGGACTAATATTCTATCAACTTGTCATCGATATGTGAGCTCTCAAGTAAATATAAGCACACTTTAAAACTTTTAATCATCATTCGGTAAAGGATTAAAGTCGATCTATACCAAATTGAAAGAAGAAATATTGTACTTCCAACAAAAAGAATTGTCAAAATGATTCTCCTTTCTATAGAATGCATAAAACTATATTCGCACGAAATAGATTAGTAATAATACTTGTATATAAATATTGCAACAGTAATTATTATGAAGAAATTATTATTAACAAAAACGATGCTTCAATCTTGACTTAGTTTTTCGATTCGTCAATTTTATAGAGCAACGTTTCCATAACTTGAATAATGTCCCCACCAATTTTCTTCTATTACTTCCAATTAAATGTACTGTATCTTAACTCTTCCTTCTTCGCCTGAAGACTGAATTATGACGTTCGTGAGAACCTTTTCCCACGTAGCCCCGTTCTTTAACCTTACAAAACGTGAGATTCCTGCACACGAAATTCGGGCGCGGCATTAATTTGATGGTATAAAAAGTGCGATAAATTGTAAGCGTCGTTAATTTTCAAGGGTCCCCGAAATGTTCGCATGATAGTAAATGTTATCGAATAACAATAGAGCATAAAAAGAGCTTCTTTGATAAGAGAACGAAAAATCGCAGATTGCCGCGTGAAATATGAACAAGCACTTGACGGCGGATTCGATTTGCAAACGCGACAAAAGCTTTTTTTTCCCCGGGATAACGAAGAGAGAGGAGACTTCCTGCGATGTGGCATGGGTGAATGCGTGCGGCCCCTCCGCATGTAAAATTCACGACTCGATTCCGGATCCGGCCGTGAGAACGCGCGTCGACGTCGATCGTTGTTCGATCGAAACAAATGGAAAGAATCTGTCGGGGCCGCGTCTGTTGCGCGCTGCAAAGCCGCGGATAAAAAATGCGACAGAAATTAGACGGCGGATAAAGAGGGAAATGCATTATCGGCTTTTTGAATCATTTACCGTTGCCTTGCGGCCGGCTCGTTGATATTAAATGACTCTCAATTCCCCGCGGCTCGTGAATCCCCGTGCCAAATGAGCACGTGCTAAATTACATAAGTTTTTCTCTACCTTTTTTTTTTACAAGAATCGTTGCTTCGCGCTACTTATCGTCGTCGAGGAAAATGGAATACGAACGGAAAACACAGACGAAACGCGCAGACAGAATATTGAAGGGATTTTTTAAATATCGTACTATTTAAATCCTGATTGCAGAATTGTAAAGACTGTTTATTCGATCGTTTATGAACGTTAATCAACTCACAGCTGAACATTTATATCTGATCAGAACAATTTTTCTTGATAGTTACGTAAGTGACAATTCGTTTCGCAACATACAATTTTATTAGAAAGATTCACATTGAATTTAATATATCAAGTCTTTAGAAGGAATATTTTCGTGGCGAAGAAGGAAGAGGAATATTATTATTGTTGCAATACTTGTCATCCAACACTGCTACTAGTATTGCAAATCTGATACTATTACTATTACTATAATTAGCGAACTGTAGATTTTATGCATTTCCAACATAGTCGAACAAATAACTGCACAAGTTTTAAAAAATTACAATCTACGTGAAAATTCTCAAGAAAATTCCAATGCATATTGAATAAAGTATTCTATACCCAAGTGCCTTTAAATTCCATTCCGGGAGAGGTTGATAAAAATTCTTTTGATAATAACTTAATACTGTTTTAAAATTCCACCTTCCCTGTTCAATGAACTGTCAAACATTCTGCGACGTCGGTCAATCATTTTTAAGACGATACAATGTAAGAAGTCGTAACGCAATCTACGCACACTCCCTACCATATGGACGATCCGACGTATCTCTAGGTTCGCCGCAAAGCGGCCTGGCCTTCCCCCCCGAGGACGTTCTCGAACGCGCACTTCTCCTTAATGCCGGCGATGATCGTTCGACCCGGCGTGAATCGTACACTATAATTACTATACATAGCACCTGTTATTATAGTTCCAGGAGGAGAGCGTGACGCGGCGGCCGCCCCTAACCGTGCAGCCTCATGGGGTGTTTAACAGGAGTCCTCGCGTGGCGTCCACGTGGCAAATGGTCCAATTTGACGGACGACAGTTGCGTTTTCCAATTAAAAATTATAACAGTTTTTCTCCCTTGACTCTCTCCTCTCCCGCCAGGGAACGGATAACGTAATTAGGACGTGCCTTCGAGTGTGCTGGAAGAGGGTAGCCAGCGAGAGAGAGAGAGAGAGAGAGAGAGAGAGAGAGAGACCGTTCTCTGCATCCGCCGCGCGACTGATGCTTTTGATCTGCACGCTCGAAAGGGTTTTTCGGGAAACGGCCTCTTTTTCTCCACACACCCCCCCCCCCCTCCTCCCCCTTCCTGCGCTTTCTTTCTGCTGTTTCACTTTTTTTTCTTCTTTTTTTTTTCTTTTTTCGTAACGCGGCAGGCGGCAAACGTCCCGATGGAAGCTGCCAGTCACAAATGCGGGGCGCCGTGCGAGACCGCATTGGCAGAAGTCAGGTTTTTAATTGGCGACGCACGGCCGCGATAGGAGGAAACGCGTAAGTCACGCTACCACGGCCGGGGATCTCGGGTGCCAGGCTCCCGCGAAGTTTCTTGTACTTTTAATCATCCGTTGAATAAAGCTCGCCGGGAAAAAACGCTCTCGCACTCCCGACGTCGCTCTCCTGCCCGCCGCCACCCCCGCGACGCTCTCCCCCCGTGCCCACAACCTAGTTTCCTGTAATTTGAGGTTAATAAGTAAAGTCTTGCTTTCACGGAAGTAGCGGACGTTTTTCTAAGCTCTATTAACGGCCCGAAAGAATCGGCTCCCGTCTCTGTACCTTCGTCCCGTTTTTCTCCGAGCCGTCCCCCTTTCGAGCGGCGCGGCGCGTTCCGTTTGAATCGCGCGTAGAAGCGCGACGTTACTTAACAAGTTCCCAACGGCAAAACGGGACTATCACGCAAGACGTCACCGAGAATCGTCCTCATTAACCCGACGTTTCCGTTATCGCGCGGACCACGGTTCCGCGGGCATCGTTTTCCGAATAAGGTTGTCGCCCACTCCGCGGCAACGACGTCCAGGTTATCGCTGTGTTGACGCGCGCGCGGTCGCGTCAATACATCGGCACCGCGTCGGTAAGTTATCGGTGTGGCTCGCGAAGCAAGATCACATGCGAGGGTTCAATGTTGACAGATCGTTTAAGCACTACTTGCCGAATAGGAATTTAACCCTTTGCCGTATCGTTTGCTTCATAGTTGCAACGATTACAAGTTTTCCAATTGCAATCATTTTTCAGAAGAGTGAAGGATATTTATATTTGTCGCGTGTCTATAATTATTTAAATGTTTGAATATTGATGACTGATAGCATTCATGTTTAGTAGGTTATTACTAGAAATCTCCATCACGTGACAGAGTTGTCAAAATATAAGACTCAGTCAAGGAAGAAAAGTGCTATTGGTGTACAGAATCAAGAATGCCTAAGAACAATGTAATCAATATTTTTATAGATCTCCAGTATAAATTATGGAACACCAAGAACGCATCGGATGCATGTATCGTAAAGATTGCAGCACAAATCTACTAATCTTGGGCACACCGTTGCGAGTGACGCCTCACAAGCGACGCAACAGCTTGACGAGAGTCCACAAAGCGGAGGTCGCGAAGGAGTATCGACGCGATGCTACGAATGCGTTCACGGTGATCCGATTCGTGCACTATGCTGCTAAGTAGGTAACAGCCTCTCGTCCGCCTGCTATCTTCTTGCAAACGCGAGTACACGCGGGCGGCTTCATCACGGGAATGCAAACCCGATTTAAAGGATCGGCTTTCGCCAGTTTGATGGGTCGGCTCCTGGTGGCCTGCTGCAATTACTGCAAATTGCATTCACGTCGAATTATATCGAAAAAGAGAGGGATTACAGGACTAATCGAGTTACATGATGAAAACCACTGACGGTCAGCTAGCATACCACCGTTCCGTTCTGCTCCGCGCCAGCCGGGGCTCGTGCTCCGTATCCCGAAGCAAGCCCGGGCCGCGGAAGGGTTGAAACAAATCGCAATGCCACGTTCGTGCTAACTTTGTGCACGGTCACGTAGTCTGTTTTATTCCGAACTCCCACCCGCCCGTTTTACACCATTTTGTGCGGAGTGTACCGACATCGGCGGTGTTACATGCCATGGGGGAGGGGGGAGAGGTGTCTCCGTCAATAATACGTCGGAAATCTACAGCACAATTTTTTAAGGTGTTCTGGAAAAACCATTTTAAATGTCTATTCCATATACCGGGTATTCCACTGACTATGTTCACCTGAGATCGTTGTTTCAAATAATGGAAATATTATTTATATTTTAGCCATTAATGAGATAGTATATTATAGACAGGTTTTATTCAAGCATGCGGTGTACTAGATTACAACCAACCAATGTCGAGATTAAGTTTATATAGACTTTCCAACATTTCTATTATCATGTATGTTTGTATTACGATATCAGTGATATGAAAGGGCCTTTATAATTTCAAAAATAGTACAAGACGAAATATGGAATCGGTCTTTGTAGACGGCTCGGTAGATTTAGCATTAAAAGATGAACTATAGAGCGAACAGATGTCTTAAGAATGGAACGTGACGTTGCTATCTTAGCTATCCTTATTACATATGCCCTTCGAATGATCTCAAAAGCGGCAATAAAGATATGCCTTGCTTTTTAGAAACAAGTTTTATTAATATTGGTATTGTTAAATAATTCTATTCTTTTTATAGTAAATCATGAAGACTCCTATTTCTCTCGAGCTTATTTAGAGCAAGTACGAAGGTATCAAATCCAAAGTCCAAAATGTTCCCCAAAATTTCTGTCTTATTTTTTCTACAAGGAATCGCCTAGTATAGCGCAGTGTCCACGCAGCAGATAACAGATGCATCGACTAAGAAACAGCGCACGCGACGCTCCGTCTCGCTGTCAGATAATGATACTCGTCTAAACATTTCCCAGAGCATCGCGATCGCCTGTTGCGTGGACCGTCCCGTTGATCGGCCGTAATTACCGCGGACTATGGACCGGCGGGAAAAAAAAAACAACGTTGCAGAACAGAGAAAGAAATAATATCAGCCGGGCCGACCGATATTTGCGGCGGGTAATAAACTGGCAAATGTGTACGCAATCAACGCGATCGTCGAAAAGCCGCCGCGCGGCTCGGCAAGCGTGTTTGAACGGGCTCGGCGCGGCTCTGTGCAAGCGTGAAGGCAGCTTTCCGATTGGCATTCGCCGACGCTGGTTCCCTGCGACACACCAGGAGCGTGTCGCGAGAACCGGAAGTTAGCTCGCAGCTACTAAAGCTCGGTACAAAAGTTTATGAGTTGTACACAGGATGGGGTTGAGTGGGTGGTGGTCAGAAGGGCAGCGAAAGGGGGTAGTTGGGCAACGTGGTGGTTCACGGGAGGCCGGCGGGGGTGTGAGTAGTGGGGAACGCGGAGCTGAGGGCTCCCGGCAGGGTAGCAACGGGGGAGGAAGGGCAGCAACAGCGGCGTAGAGGCAGAGGCGGAAGCAGAGACAGAGGCAGAGGCAGAGGCAGCGGCAGAGGCAGCGGCAGCGGCAGAGGCAGAGACAGAGACGGGGATAGAGGCAGAGGCAGCAACAGCGGCAGCAGTAACATTCGAGGAGGAAGATAGACGCAGGCGAGCTTTGATGTACGAGTTTGCGTCGCGAAAAGAGAGGGAGCGAGCGGCCGTGCCCGCCGAGGAACGAGGAAAGAGAGACAACATTTTTGCCGGCAAGGGGATGAAATACGATTTTATTTGCCGCTGGAGCTTCCAGGCTATCCTCGCCGGGGTTGGCAGTCCAATTGTCCAGCCGACTACTGTCCAGTACTGTGCGTCCAGGATAATGAATAAACTTACGTCTTTTTTAGAGAGACGCGGGGGACGGGAGGAGGGGGGGGAGTCGGGCGGCGGCGCTGGTGGGAGCGACGAAACAGAGGGGCAAAGAGACGCGGAAAATTGCGCCGTGGGGATGGGGGCTAAAATTATAAATTTTTTTTTTGTTTTCATTTTTCCGCTTTTCAGATGTTAACCGGACGCGAGCGTGTCGCGATATTCGCGAGCACGTAATGCGTTATAAATTTTGCACTCGCCGCTGCGACGGTTTCCAGGGGAACGGTTTTTACGGAAGTCGGCCGTGCCCGCCGCGCCGGTGGAACCGTGGCTGCGTGCATGATATAGAAGCGGCGGACACAAAATTCTGAAGAATAACAGGGCCGGCATGCCCCGGGCAGATAAGTGAATCTCTGAAAATATTGAAACACCGATACGAGCGTACGCCTGTAATAATTTAGCAAGAATTTGCATATCTTCCGACTGTATATCCTAATGCATGGTCCGGGTCCGCCGACTGGGGATACTTCGCGATATCGATGTTTTATACAGCGCCCGATCGTTCGTATCTGCACTTTAGAATTTAATACGGAATTTCTCTTCTCGCGCCCGCGTCATGGAAAGTTGCTGGATCTGCGTGATACGCGTTCTTTAGATTTATAAATATGATACAGATTTGAGGTAGCAGTCGTTTCTCAGAATATAGTGTAACGAAATATTTAATCCTTTGCACTCGAAGTCGTTTTTGCTCTGGATCCATAATAACTTTTATAACTTGTAACATTTCTACTTACTATACTCTTAGCATTTTATGTATATAACCAATTCATGTAAGTTCTAAAATTAAAATTAATTAATTAAAATACATAAGAACTTATAAAATTAGATGTAAGAAGGTAATAATGCCATGAATAATGCAAATCACAAGTTTTATTATAATTTAATAAAAAAATTAATATTTAATTACTTTGTTTGATTTTTTCATTTTCATATATTTCTATGATTTTTTACATTTTGTTTTGACTTTCCGTGGTGAATGTAAGTGATAATAAATTTCAACAATTGCATTAACCCTTTGGCAGCCGAATCGTTTTTTCAAAAATGTAATATAATACATAATTCATTATATATTTACATAATTAATAAAATGTACGGTAATTACGGTATCAAAACTTCAATTATTAAGATTCGCAAGAAGTGAAAATCCTAAAATGGCAACTGATGTCGCATAACGTTATTTTTCAATTCTAATTAAATTGAATAAAATACTTTATTTTCATAAAATGTTTTGGGTGCTTAACTCGGCCGTCAAAGAGCCGAGAATATTTTTAAACGAACGTTTTCGTTCGACAGAAATTCGTCTCGTATACCCGACGGACTTTGATTAACCACGGTCCATCGGGCGCGGCGTAATTACGAGCCGCCGAAGAAGACCTTCGCGACGGTATTTGGCATTTTCCGTGGCCGTTCCGCGTGCATAAAAGTTGTTTGCCAGCGATTCCGGGGCGAGCGTCGGGGATAAAAAGTAGCCGCGAACAAAAACCGTCATCGATCGGCTTTCAAGCGGTGATTTCGACCGTTCCTCCCGAAAATTCCTCCGCGCGGAAGATTGGCGCTCGGACGTAGCGCATCGGATCGCAGCGCATCGCACCGTACGGCATCGGAGGGGTGATACGCGTCCATTTCCTGGGAGCCGCCGGGCTGTTCACGGTCTCGCGTCTCCCGGCCGATCGCGATATTACCCGAAGGTGCGTCCGTCATTTTATGCGGAAATTCGCATTAGCTCCGGCGGCCTTTGTTGAAATAAAAGTGCAACATTAGGAGTTAAAAAAGGGAAAAGCAGAGCGGGCTCGAGGGGCGAGCGAGGGGGGGGGGGGGGGGGGGGGGGGGGGGGGACGAACGAACGAACGAACGAACGAACGAATCGAGAAAGACGGGCAACGTTCGTACGTTGCACACGGCAAGGAAGCCGGAGAGACAGAGAGACAGAGAGACAGAGAGCGAGAGAGAGAGAGAGGGAGAGAGAAAGACCGAAAGAGGTGCATTCCCTTCACGGCGCATGCACCGATTTCTCCCTTTCCTCGTTCCGCCGGTTACGTCCTCTCCCTTTTCCCCTTGTTCTCTGTTCCTCGTATGTAAGCGAGATTTATCTGGCGATGCCAGATCGCGAAACGCGGGGCTGCACGTGTGCGGGTGCATATAGGAGATGCACATGCATCGGGGTGACCGGTCGGCCATGTGTGGGTGCGTGGTGCGCGCCCGTAGCGGGGAGAATGGCGGACCATCGAGCGAGGGAGAGAAAACTGGGGGTTAGGGTAGTTGGAGAAGGACGAACGGGAAGAGGAGGAGGAGGCGGAGAGAGGGATGAGGCGGAGGATATGAAGGAGGTGGAGGAGGAGGTGGAGGAGGAAGAGGAAGAGGAGGTGTGGGCGAGAGCGGGTGGCGAGAGGGCGAGACTGCGTGTCCGGCGAGTATTGAAATGAGATGGAAAGGATAGGGTCAGATAGGCCGGCCGTAGGAAGAGAGGAAAGACAGGGGCCGATCGGAGTGCAAGCGGGACAGCTTCCAGTCCGTTTCTCTCGAGTACGGAAGGGTGAGTCGGATGAGGAACGAAAAGGATCGGAGCTGGACTAGAGAGAGCGCCGCCGGAGGTGGAGGAAGGACGATAACACAGAGAGGCGAAAGAGGGAGGGTATGCCGGGGTATAGAATGAGATATGCAGATAGAGTGGTCCCGAACGAACGGGCACCACACCGGCTGCTAGTTGGGTAGAGAGAAATTCAGGAGGGAACCGAGGGAGAGGGAGAGGGAGAGACGGACCGATCGAAAGAGAAAGAACATTCGGTACGGAAGAGGAGAGCCAGAGGGTGCAAGAGAAACGAGGGGGCGGAGGGAAGGGTGGACAGAGGAGAGGGACAGAGGGAGAGAGGCACGCTCTCGCTGCTCTGGGATCGGAGCGGCCGCGGAGTTGAAGCAAGACGAGGCTACGCGGAAAAGAGACGCCGATGCAGGCGGTAGTGCGTCGAACGAGAAGGGGTAGGAACTGACCAAAAAAAAGGACGAACGCTTCAATTCATTGATCGCCCGACGGTCCGAGCGGCGACGCGCGGGCTAAAATAAAAAACGCTGCTAGGCTAGGAGGGTGGGGGTGGCGAGCTCTCTGCCAGTAGCACAGGTGGAGGTGGAGGACCAGCCGAAGGGCGTTGCGAAAAATCTCCGCGAAAAAACGTGCGCGCACCAACCCGTCGCGCTCTCGTCCTCGTGTGTCCTAAGAGCACAATCGCTCTGCAGAATGGAATCTAGCAGAGGTGCTCGGCTACGGAGCGGGGCTGGGGCTGGACACGGCCGGCAGAGACGCCCGAAAAGAGGCGAGGAATTTACGTACGACAGAAAATCAGCAAACTCGATCTAACGCGTACTCTCTTTTTCTGGACCGGTGCATACGTGTCTGCCCGGCCGAATGTCGTCATATCAGCTCCCAAGCCTGGTTCACGCGTGCGCGATATGATTTTCTTCGTTTTTCGCAATTTCAGAACTGTCAGCTAATACCCGCGCCTACCTACCAAGTATCCGACTGGAAATCTTTTTTCATCTCGATAATGGAAAATGCTTATCTAGCATTTTACCCGGCCATTCGTTTGTTACCTTATCGTACGACTTTTTTGACACTTCACTTAACCTTTTTCTACCCCCTTGTTTCTTTTGCAAAGCGGCGAATAGTCTATCTATCTTTTCCTCCCTATCTCTCTCTCTCTCTCTCTCTTTCTCGGTGATCGTTTCCAGCAGACGGATGTTAATCACGATCGCGAAGTGGTAAATAACGTTTAGCGTGAATCGACACTCGATACGGAATATTTTAACGATGATAAACGCGGCAACGAATAATCACCTCTCTGTGTGCCAGTGCGTGCTTTAATGATGAATATTATCTATATATAAAAGTCAGCTTGAAGCGCATCCAAACTGGCTGCAAAGCAGGGCATTTACAATCTTTATGGGCACACATTGTAGACTTTTTAACATCCGACTGATTCGATTCGATTTTTTCAAGATGAAACGCGCAGATGACGAGACTTCTCTTAAATACATCTGCCTTTCACGATTCAAATACTTTACTAATATATGATAAAAATATTTTTGTGATATTTTATTATTTGGGGTGCTTACTACCTCGCCAAGAATTTATGTATCAGCCAAATTCAACAATAAAATTTTTTTGCTTTTCTGTTATAAAATAAACAAGATAAAAATATACAACTGGCTCCAGTGCCCTAAACAATAAATGGTATTTTATTATCAAATATCTTGTCTATTACATTTATAAAAATAAAAAATGGAGGTCCAGTCCGTTTAGTAAAATGAATAGTAAAATGTAGAAAAATGCAGATTGGTCTGTTACGAAAGTCTAGGCGAATTTAGTTTTGTAAAGACGAGGGCGGATGTAACGCGGATCAAGAAGTAGACCGATCAAAGTGATTTTCCATCTTGAAAGGGGTCAAAAGCAGGTGATCGGTGGGTACACCTGGCCCGGCGAGAGGGTTGCGAGACCGCGGTGCCGAAAGAATCCTTAAAGGTGGAAACGACAGCTACGTTCGGAAATCTTGGAAGAGCCCGGAAAATGCACAATATCCAATTTTCCGTTCCACTCGAGCGGCTGCGCGGCTGCGTCCTAACCCCGTTGAACATCTGTATTTTGGGAAAGGCCTTTTTGCATTTTGGAGACAGATGCAAATGAAAGGGTTCTTCTCCCGGATGGAAGAATGGAAAGGAATCGCGCGGCTTTGCTCGGCTGGGGCCTTTTGCGAATCCTTTTCATCGGGCCAGCTCACATTTTCCTCGTATATGATGCATCTGTCTCGCAAACAATAATCCTGCGATTTCGCTCTCAAAATTCACTCGTGATTCGCCGCGGTCATTGTGCTTCCCGCTTCTCTGTTTCACTTCCTACCTCTCACGGAATTCTGTCTTACAGACAAACCCCTTCGCTACCACTTGTGCAACTCTTTTCGTTTGGATGTATCGCGTGCGCAGTGACGATACTACCAATCGTTGGCATTAAGTTCTCTTTACGACAATTAACCCTCGAACGTTCCCTTGGGGTTGTCGGCGATTTCACAAAATTTCTGCAAGTGTAATACTAAAAAATTCGTATGCCGTACTTTGTCAAGCAACAAAATAATGTATTTAGTAACAAATTTCTATCGAGATTTCGTTTATTTTATATTTTGGCTTTTATATTTTGGCTTTTATATTTTGGCTTTTATATTTTGGCTTTTATATTTTGGAAATAATAAATATATCATTTTGGTAATATTTTTCAACAAAATCGCCGTACGACGAAAAATTTAATCAGTGAAAAATAATATTCTTTCTATACGTCGCTGAAATTTCATACAAAATTGTAACAGCTCGGACACCTAACCTAATTGTTCTTTTTTTTTCCTGACAGGTTAGTTCGCCCGAGAAAACAATTACCCGAATACAATTTTACTAAAGATACGAGAAAATCTTAAAGTTCTGATACTTTGCTCATAGACAACGAAACAAAATTATTTATCTCGTTTTAGTATAACACATTTTACCTCCGCGCTATGTCATGAAAGAAAATAATCTAGAAATGCTTCTCCGTCATAATCCGTGCGAACGACAAACTGTATTGCATTTCGTGGTAGTATTAATGGTTGACGTTTTGAATATATTTCGTTTGGAACAATTCTCTTCCTACTTCATTCTAGACGAATTGACCCGGTGCCATTTAGCTGGAATTCTATAATCGATTGTTTCCGAAGGAGAAGTGCAGCTTGTGGATATGTTATTTTTCCCACTACCGAGTCCCGTCTTTCGAGTGCAAGAGCGATTCGCGTGCCCTGACAGATGCGAGGAGATTGGGAGTGGTGGAGAGCACCCTCAGTCGTGGGGCACAGAAGAACCATCAGGTAATAATAAGAATCCCCGAGCACGATTTCTCGGCCAGCACGTGAATTTTACCCCGAATGTGACTTATTCAAATGTTTACCGTATTCAAGCCGAGCTTTTCTTGCCAGATTTCCTTTCCAACCGTGTCGCCCGAGGATACCCCGTTCGCTTCAAGCATCGAAACGCTACGAATGTGTACGCCTTCCCGCTAAAGCCTAGCCCTCAGCACACGCGTGCATTTCGACGAACGTAAACTTTTTGTCGAAACAAATTTAGAACAGGAAATTTCATGCAAAACCTTCCACAAAAAAAACACTACTTTTATAGCTTTCGAGCTGAAATTCTTTCATTTTTCGCTATTGAAATAAAACTTCGAAATGACTGATGGCGTAAAATAGGGTGAAGGTGTCTACTACTATGGCTGTACTCTTTAACTGTGGAATTACATTCTATTAAGATTAAAATATGTTGGAATCAATTTTTTGTATTGAGAAAATTTATAAAATTTATAAAATAAAGTAATAAGATAAAAGGACGGAATAAAAGCTGAAAAATTGGAGGCCTTACAAAATATGAAAAAAATAGTGAGGTGTAGAAATAGGGATTTAATTAAAATGAATTGGTTATGAAAGTTCAACTAAATAAAAAATTGCAGAACTGTAATTATTAACATTGAATAACAAAAAAAGAACATATCTTTCCTGACATATAATTTTGAGTTGGTTGCAAATACGACAATTTTTCTGTGACAAATAATACGCGAATATAAAAGCATTAACAAATAATTTCTGTCCATTATAAGTACTATATATACTTTATGTTTATCGTACAGCTAAAAACCATGCCATTCCATTATCTTCATGAATTTTATACATTTTTATCCTCTGTAGCAAAGTTTTTATACAGAAAATCTAAGTCCGCAGTACGTGTTGAATGATCGGTATATAACTCTTCCACGCCCATTTTTGATATTTATCTTATCTAAGGTTATATTCCCATAGTTCTCTCATCTTCTTCGTATCTCAGAATTTTTTACAGAAAACGCTTCGCGAATGGCTTTTCACATATTAAGCAATCAAGAAGAGAATTAACGGAAAAGAGTGCAACAAGAGCTTGTCACCGTAGTAATAGGCACCTTCGCCCATGGAGATAAAAAATGAACATTTTAAGGTCTCCGTTACGAAAGGGCAGCACGGAATAAACGCGAATACTTATTGCGACGGTATCCTCGGTGTAATATTCAGTTGAAAGCGAGATAAAAGCTGTACGTAGCTGGACGAGCCTTGAAAAAAATTGGGAAAGACAGTGGCATCCGGGCTTTCATTAGCGTGTCTACTTGAGAGATTAGTACGCTTTACCGCGTACCTCTCTGTCTTTGTCTCTTTTCCTCGTTCGTTTTCCTCTTGAGAAGAAAGACATGCACTCGGGCGGCTCGCAGCTTTGAGGATGGACTCTCGGACTTTGCTCGGTCTCTACCGAGCCGTGCAAGGGAGAGCCAGAGTGAAAGTAAGCCGGATCGAGGCTTATAGAGAATCCAACTGGACCGAGATATTTTCGCAAGTTATGAAACGTCCAAGTTAAACACTTCTACCGTGTTTCGGGATACGTTCGTCGCGAACCCGCGGACGGGTCATTTTTTTTTTTATTTTTGTCGGAACCATCCGCCATGTCCGCCGCAAGTTGGAAACGTAGTTCGAGAAATCGCTTTGGAGAACGCGCGCCGCGGATTCGAATGATTCACATTCTCAATTGCGGGCTGGATCTCTTGCGCGATGTTTTTTTTATTGACAGAGGTTACGAGAGTTCAGATTGCAATTAACAGAAATGAATTTCGAACTTGTAAAAAAAAAACGACAACTCTATTTTACTTTCATTCACAGTCTTTCCACAAGATTGTGCAAGCACTCCTGCAAGTAATCAATTTTGTGAATCCGCGTGTTCTCATCAGGGGAGAGAATAATTATGTATCTCGTTCTCCCGTGGAGCAGATTTTTCGGTATTTACCCGCCAAGTAAAGAATGATGAATGGAACGCAACGTGACTCGTGAATTTTCGAGAAAGGGGAATCAGGAGGACGCGGTGGCTGCAACCCCTCGCATCCACCAAGGAACAGGACAACACTGCGCATACCGTGCACCGCTCTAACAAACATAAGTACGCTATATTGTGTTCGACTTGTTAAGATTCCATCGGGATGGATTTGATGAAAACTTTGCGAGACGAGAAACAATGTTCCATATTTTTCTGTGGAAATTCCACGAGGAAGATCTTGGCGCGATATCGGACCGGTTTCAGAGAGACGGGACGTCAATTACGACCGCAGTTGCGGGTACGCGAGGGTTCAGGAATGATAAATCTTCGATTCGGCGAGGACTCACTTTAGGTGATCCGGGGGACTCCTGCGAGACAGAGGGGGGGCCTCTACGTCACCGTGAGCGGCAGCTGCCGGTACGTCATACTTTTTCTTTGTCTCAAAGGACCCTTCTCTTCAGTCGGTGGCTCTTTGGGGCACGGACGGGGGCCACGCGCCCGCGGCAGATGTTCCGTAACGCATGCCCCTTCGCTCCTGCGTATTACGTACTTATACTTGGAGCTCGTCCGTGCAAGGCGCGCAACACGCGACCGATCGATCGATGCATATGCACGATTCTCGACGCGCGCCTCGAAGAATGCGAGCACCGATTGAAGGAGGGCCGACTCTTGACTCTTTGATATATTGCACGCATGCAAGCCAACCCACCCCATGCACGCGCGCGAACCCGCGCTTTCTGCGCGCGGGAGACGCGCGTTCTTGCCGCCACAGTCTTTCGCCGAATCCATCTGTCGAGATTCGCCGGCGAGGAATCCCCGTTGCGAAACCCTACCGCACCGCAGCGCCGGGGCGATATTATTTTCGGCTGGTGGTCATTCAACTATTATCTATTGATTTTTTCGGGCTGCCCGATTCCTAAGAAAATACGACCTTTATTTTTGTTATTGCTGAATAATTAAATTTTCGATCGATCTTCCGCGGAAATTACTGCCTTTTACAGCTGTGGACGATAACAGTGGCTTCGAATAGAGAGATATTTCTCGTGCTGATCATATTAAACTTATTCTGTTCTTTTGCTAATTTCTTTAATGAATATTACATTTTTTATTCGTTGTGACAGGTGAACAGAAATTTTATTTTGCATGAAAATTAGCAGCTTATTAAATAAAAATATCCCGTTGATTCTTTAATGTTCCTAATGACGAAACTGATCCACGAATTTGGTTAATCTACAAGAATGTTATTAATGCAAATATATTTGATTTGTTTCCCGGTGTTTTACGGTTTGCTAGACGAATCTCGAATCGCTGTCAGCGCAGAAGACGTCTGGCTTTCGTCTCGTTTGATGTAACTGGTCTTAATAATCGCGGCGGAAGTCACATACAGGCTTTCTGGGCGTGCTGAGGATAAGTCAGTGTGCGTGCATATATCTCCAGAAGCCGCCCAGCGAGATAACACCGAGCCGTGTGATAAAGAACAATTTAACGGTCTTGTTAAAGATACGAAACACGCCTACTCCGATAAATGTGAGTCTCGGCACAGTGGAGGCATTTGAGATATTACAAGAAGCGAGCATACAATTCGATCTCGTCAAAACAATATTACATTAAAACATGTTGTGCTCGTTAATATCGGACACCTTTGTATCTCAATCAATAAAGCGACTATAAATTCTAATCTTCTATCTACAGTCCAATGCCTAACGAATGGATCGATCGAAACATCCATTGCCTCTCTGTTTAACGATTATTTAATCAATCCCAGTTACAAATCCTCGATAATTTACACCGTTCGAAATAACTTTAAATTTTCTCCATTTTATATTTAAACACGACGAAATGTATTTCGTCAAATAGATATTTCCAAGCAGTTATATACGAGCAATTATATTTTTGCGGCGCGCTGCCAACAGGCGCACAACGAGCCGAGGATGATGAAACTTTTAATTACTTGTTCTAATAAGTCGCTTTTATTGCAGCTATTTTTCGGATTCGAAGGAAAGCAAGTCGTATTTAAGTACGATTCAGGAAACGCGGAACTAGTACTTATCGGCTCGCTTTTTACTTTGTCGAACTTTCCGACGCAGCGGAGCGTTAAACGACCATAAGGGCCGCGTGACTTCGAGCACGCCGCCATTCCCTCCGGCACCGTCGATTCCGCGACTTTCCAACGCTTCCGTTACCGGTTCGAAAAGCATCGACATCTCGAGACCGCAGCAGTTTTTCGCAGCCGAGTTTTCCCAATCGGCGACCGACGCGGCTCGACTCGAAATAATTTATGGCGCCCGAAAGAATTTGTCGCGCGCGAACCCGGGGGGAACGCGCGCGCCGGGCATTTCCATTTTCGGCACCGCTTTGAGACACCGGCACAGGAAGTTCCTCACGGTTGCGGATCGATAGCCGGGCATTCGGCGAATGTAAACTTTTCAATCAATATGGGGACGAGCCGAGTCGACACGGCGCGAGCCAGCGCGAAATTAATTTCGCGAATTGAAAAGGCGACCCTTCAGACGCCAATACAATTAACCGTGAAACCGAACTTCATATTTTATACTGGACGGCGCGCGCCACGCCGCGACGAGGCCGCGCCGTGTGCTGGGCGCAAAATTGAAAGGGACAATTTTTGCGGCTTGGTACAATCGCGCCAAATGGAAGCCGCGGAAACGCAGCGGCCTCGTATCGATGAATTACCGGGAGGCGATGTTTCCACGCGCACGCAATCGAAACTAAAATCGAGATAGGGTAATGGAGCCGGTTACTGTCGGGTGGCCGATAGACTGTGCCCTTGTTTTGTTTTCCGGCATAATTAATTTTCGACTTATCGAATGAGACATTAACTATTTTCGTTCAAATTCATTTAACGATTTACTTGTTAAAATTAAATATATAAATGATGGAAGTTTTCTTAACATGTCACCAAAATTATTTTAATATTTCGAGACTACATTCGAGAAAGTTTTCTATGAAGATTATAGAAATGCTTAAGTCCAGAAAATATTGAACGGACGAAAATCAATATTCAGTTAAATAAATCGTTATATTTTTAAAGAGAAAAAATATCAATATGTAATATTTTCTCTAATATCAACTTATAAATGAGTTATTACAATATTATATTATTTATAGAAAATGAAATTTGAACTATTTGTACTAGAACTTTTTCTTACTGTCTCCGAATATTCAAAGATTTGGTATTTGCATCATTGAAAAATTGATATCAAAAGAGGAAAGAAAGAAATGTCAATTAGATTGCTAAAATTGTTTTTAGTAGGAAAATATCCTCAAATCGACCAACAGGCCACAGTAGTTGGCTCCCTGCGGCCTCGAATGTTTTGGTAGGTGGCGAAGCGGCGGGGAGGGAAGACGCTTCTCCTACGGGGCACACGTCGTCACACCTGACGTCACATACTCGTTAGGGGGCAGATGGCCCCCCTCTCAAGCGTGACGTTGGGCCCACGTACCTGGTGGCGTCTATCCATAAGGCCCTCTTCTTCCTTCTCTCGCTCTCTCTCTCTTTCTCCCCCCCGCCCCCTCTCTGCCCCCCGCTCGCTCTCCTCTCGCGTCGTCGTTCACGGCAGCTTGTGGCCCACGTCCCCCTCTCTCTTTCTTTCGCCCTCTTGCGCTCCCCCTGGGTCGGTGGCCCATAAGGTAAAGCAAAATAAAATAAAAAATACTCCTGCCAAGGGAGTCCCCTTTTCCTCGCACACACGCGCAGCTGCTCAGGTAGCACGAGCTACTTCCACATTAGAGGACGGAACTGCTGTAGGGTGCCTGTGGCGTGCCCCATTGAAATTCCGTCTGGTCAGACGCCCGGCTGCTTCCTCACGTGGTGCGTACAACACCGTGAAGCGGGGGGGAGGGACCCGGCAGGGAGAAAGAGAAAGAGATTATTAAGGCGACGAACTTTCGATCGATTTGCTACGCCATTAGGATGCGCCCTCCGACTGCTCACCCGGGGGTAATATTTTATTTCTGAGAAATGATTCGCCGTGATCGGGGGGTCCATATTCTTTCTATTTTTCAGAATTCGATTATCGTCCAATTTCGCCGCTCTCCGAATATTTTCCGACCGTATTTTCATTTCCTTAAAGTGACTAACGTTGTTCGACATTTTCTGATCTCGTTGTTATATCGATCTATTTAGACCCAAATTTGTAAGACTGAAAATATACTGTGATATTTTTATAATTAATAATATCTCCACCGAACCAGTCAAGCATTTGAATGCCAATTTCGAAAACATATATCACAGTAGATAATTTAAAAAAAATAAATTTTTAAAAATAGAATCCAACAAATCTGTACGTTTTAGCGACCATAAGTTTCGAGGCTTTCACACTTTTCGTGGTGGACGAAAGAGATGAAGAACGCCGATGGTGTAATTCTATTGCGAGGCCGAGAAAGCGTCTTTTCCAGCAGGCAAATTGACATAGGTCTCGCAGCTTTTAACAATGTAATTGTGCTTTCGCGTTGAATCGGGGGCTAGCTGTGTGCTCTGTTAATGGCGCACAAAGGGGCCGAGGATGTTAAGGAAAATTTCCTGTTCACGACCCCCAGCGTCCGCTTCCTCGACTCGAGGAAAAGATCCGAGGTAATTATGGCGAAGGGGGGGGCCATAAAGGTGTACAAAGCGAGAAAAGCGAGCGAAGTGAAGTTCCTCATTGTCCGGCGTATTCCGGCAAAGTGGCTTTGCCGTCTTAAACGGTTTCAAAGTGGCCAATAACGAGAAAGACTCGGCCGCTGCAACGCCCCGGATACAAGGGAAGAACTACAGGCCAATTTGTCGCCGCTCGTAAATCCGCTCTGATAATTCTCAGCACGAGACATCCGGTCTTCCGGCTGGGCGTTGCGGGGGTGTTTCGTGTGGTAAACATAATGCCCGCCCTGCGGAATCTTTTGTCCGACTGTCTTTGCTTTCTTTGCGGCAAACGCGTGCCGGAGGTGTGCCCCTATCCTAAACGCTATACCTGGAAACTCTGCCAAATCGGTTACACCGATTTTACGTTTCTTCTTATTTGTATTTGTAACCGCGCCGATCTTTTGACACGTTCGTGTAAAGGACGAGCTTATTTCTAAAAATAATTGGCAATTGCGTGGTGGCGTGTATACTGTATCGGGATATTGTATTATCGATATTCTTATTATATTACTGGTGCAAAAGAAAATAAACGTCGGTTCTAGATATTATTCAAACGGTACTACATTTAAGTGAGTCGATTGAGAATTGTCAGCGATTTCAACTGTTTCGTATAGCTTTTGAAAAAGAAATTCATTCCTCTATTTTATTTTTATTAATAAATTAATTCTTAATAATAAATTAATTCTATTTTATAAAATAGAATGATCAAAGTTAGAAACCTTGTCAGAAACTTTAATTTAATTAACCTTTAATAAAACTCGATGTCTTACTTCCAAGTATATTTGTCAATTTCTGTCTTCTCGTAACAATGTCACTTTACTAAAAAAAAAATGTGATTTTAACCCAGCGTGACAGCAGCAGAATATAGAATTACAAGTTAGCAGACCCCAACAGATTCAACGCTCTCTCTCTCTTTTATTATATCAATGTATTATCTGACGGCATCACTCAGAGGTAGACGCATTAGCTGCATAGAACCGGTATCAGCGACTTCCTCAAACTTTGCTATCTACCAAATCGATAACCATTAGTATAGAAAGAGCTGTTCAGCCGAACCAAATTCACGAACGTTTGCTCAAAGGTATCGGGGGGCCCGTCGTCTCGCAGCGCATCTGCTCGGAAAGTAATCGAAGAAACGTTTCCGAGACACACCGTTTTTCGAGGTCGGACCCCGTTACGGTATCGAGTCCGGGGGAACGCGCGTGCCCCTCGTATGCTCATCAAGGACTTGAAGCGGTTCGGTGAACAAAGTGGGCCGCCGGCGAAAGGAGGAAACGGAATTCGGTAACGTTCGTATCTTTTATTCGGCCGCCCCCGCAATCTATCCGAGTCGGGTCATCGTGACAGATTGGTGGGCCCTCTCGACGATATCCGGCCTTAATTTCGGGGCGGGCGTTCTTCTCCTAACGGGAGCTTAAAAACGAGAGCCGCATTTAATGCGTTCACGATCCAGAAGCCGCAACTGCATCTTTCTATCCCCGTGCCGTGCACAATGACTTTGGAACATATGTCGGACGATGGAGTTTCCTCGGCTGCATCGAGATGCGTTATTAACGCGTGCCGCGGGGGAAGGGCCACGGCTCGGTCGTGGAGGAAACTATAGCAGCGGAGCCAAAAACGGAGCAAGCTGTAGACAGAGCGAGAGAGAAAGAGAGAGAAAAGAAAATCCATTTTTATGTTGAGATCGGCTCGAGACACGTGGGTGGAAAGAGGGAGAAGTAAGAGAAAGGTGCGGTAGGTCGAGCCATCTGGTTCCTTCCCTACACACGATCACCTTGAGGGCCTTTTAAATCTACCAGAGACATGCACCTTGAGACCTGTCTGGGACGAGGACCCTCGAACGCTCGGCCCTTTAAAAATCGACCCTGAAACGAAGACACTGAGACTGTACCCTTACTCCTGCTGGCTCACCTTAACAACCTTGAGGGTAGCCGCACCATGAATGGTCCGGCACTCTTTGGTTTTCGGTTAACTTGCTTCTGTACAGATGATGATCTATACCATGTACATATTCGTCTCGAGATCCGCGTTTACACGACCGACATTTTAGCGACATTAATGGGTCATTACGCGCTACTTTAATTATGTTCAAAATCTGTTCCATGCAAATGTACTTTTATAGTTCTATATTTACGACGTCTTCATTGACTCAATTATCTCGATACCAAGTCTGATATATTCTTTTTGGCAAATGTAAATTTTTTTATTTTCACGAGCGTCTTATTTTCATTTTTATGAGCTTCGAAATACGTTTACTTTTTCTTCGAAAATTTACTTATTTTTATATTGAAAGTATTTTAATTATATGGAAATAATATAAAAAAATTGTCCAATTTTTTTTTAAATATAGCATGGACGAAGCAATTTGCAGCTTTTTCATTATAGAAAGTACATCGTAAGAACATTTTCATCGTGATGATATTTTCGGTATTTCTAATTTTAGAAGTACTTTTATGCAGAAAGGGAAGCTTTCAGCGTCCCTCTGGTCGGTTACTTTGACGAGACCAACAATGGCCGGTGGGATCTTAAGCTCTCTGTAATTCCTAACGTCACACTGCGCCGGATGACGTCGTGAAGGTGCACGAACGACCCCCGGGTTGCATGGGACGCCTATTAATACCGTGAAAGAACGACGGGAATAACGTGGACGCCGTTGTTTACCATGAAAATCGGCGGATCGTCTACGGTCCGTCGACAAAGGGAAATTAATTTGCAAATCGTTCTTGATACGGATCAGAAAAGGATCGTCCGTCTCTGGTCGATACCGTACACTCATCAGCTTAAGTCCTCAGGGTATCGAGAACATGAGGCGAGACGAGACGAGACGAGACGGGACGAGCCGGGATAGGAGCCAGCGAACGGGACAAAGAGAGGCCACGGAACAAGACAAATACGAACAGTGAATACGTAATCTTCGAGTGGATATCGGAAGAGATGAAAAAAATTGCAAGTTCAGATGCTGCTGGAGCAAGCATTTCTGACCTGTATATCTCTGCGCGGTAATTCTCGTTGCCCCGGTCCGGGTCGGGTCGGGCGCGGTGCGGTGCGGTGCATACACCCTGCTACTTTTGTCTTCTTGCACACCGGGAGAAGAGCCCCGACTCTCAGCCGACAGTCTCTGTCGCGGGACCTCCTCCTCCTCCTACTCCTCTGTGCAGGCCTGCATCCCACGGACCCGGTTAGTGTATCTGCATGCACTTTCGTCGACGATGACGCGGGTGCGCTGATCCGCGAACGCGGAGAAGTAGCCGAGCTACCCCGAGAAGGAGAATCTCCGGTGCCGGGGACTACGAGGAATAAGGGTAGCGATGTAAGGGTGAGGAGTGGGACGCGACCCGTGGGGATGGCCTGACAGTGAGACTTTTATTAGGGAAGGAATCAGCAAGCATGATTATGTACCTTAGAGCGTCTCCACCTCCGTTTACCAGTTCCGCCCGACCCATTCCCCACTCTCACCCCATCTACCCTCGGTCCCTCTCTCTTTCTCCCCCTATCGCCTCACTCTACTGTTCTCTCTTTCTCTCTCTCTCTCTCTCTCTCTCTTGTTCTCTCTCCCTCTTTCTCTTTCTCTCTCGCCTACCCTCCCCTTGGCGTACGTCTAACCGCCCTTCTTCCTACTCCGTCTCCGCCGCTAAGCTATCGCTACTGACATTGCACTACGACGACGACCACGTCGAGAACGACTACCAAGCTGCCACATCGTCGTCGCAGCTGCATTGTCAACCCCTTCCCTCCGCCAGCCGGGACCCCGCGCTCATATATGTACGCAGTGGCGTAGAACGCCGAGGAATCGACGACGATGCACAATGCCCGATCGCTCTCGGATCCCTTCAAGGTGAGCTTTGTCAGCTCCGTTGCCGCGGTACTCGCGTTTACGTGGATAGAAAACCAGTGCCGATTCACTGGAACGGGGGCTCGGATGAAGACTAATTCTTTTTCGGGGGCTTCTACTTACCAGGAACCTGCCGTGGCGATGCGAAAGATGCTGTCCCCTGAAACAGAAAAACAAACTGGTCTCAACGTCTCGTCAGCATGCTATTACGCTCGATTCAATATTCTGCTATGTTTCTACTATATTTTAGTTCAATATTCTACTATATTTCAGTTCAATATTCTACTGTACAAGTTTCTAACTACACATTTTACAGAATTAAAGAAAATGTTTCGGATAGGTGTTTTCATAATGTCTCGCAGATCTTAACTAAATTATCAATAAAATTTGTTTCTTAATATCTTTTATGACATCGAGTAAATGTTTCAAAATTCTGTCTCCTTTTATAATTTTATATAAAATATTTTATCATGTTATATAGAATATTATGTACGATATTTTATATAAAATATAATGATATTTACTCCACTGTAAAGAAAGATGTAATTGATAGAAAGAGAATCTTATCTTTATTTCTCTACAATATGATACAATATAGACAATTTTTTTTTGTATATCATTTCTCTATCGCTATTTTCATAACTGTATACGTAAGAGAGCAAAATTAACATGCGTTATTATTTCTAATTTTAATAGAAATTTGAATGCACACTATTAACAGAGAATTTATAAGCTTATTTAGAGAGTTATGGAACTTCAATTTATCGTCGAGAAGTCGGAGAAAAATGCGATGATTCCGTGGAATATTTTGAAGAATCTCGGATGATCGTGATCACCGGCAGGGAGACTAAATTCGTCGTCCGGCGCAGAGAAGCGCAGCGAGAGAGAGCCGAGCCGTCCTCCACGAAATTTGCATCTCTGCCTCGCCAATGCCGCCCAAGGCGATATTGTCGTTACAATGAAACCACCCCGAAAGCTCGCCATCACCCTCGATACACACGCCGGCACAGGCGATGTCATGTGCGCGTGTCGCACTCGAACTTTCGCCTCGAACCACGGGCGCGAAACTTCGCGAATTCTGATCACGCATACATCGGCGCACGGCGAACAAAATTTTATCAGCCTCGTTTTATGTTTTTTTTTTTTTTTTTTGGTTTTTCCCGAGCCGCGCCTCCGAAAACACTGAAATCCTTTCGAGCGCAGCGCCGGCGCCGTGCCGAAACTTGCGCCCCGAGAAAATTTAGTCCCCTGTGCTCGTTCGAACTTTTTAATTCGCGCCGCTGACAGAGCGCTGCGCGAAATTGTTTTTGCGATACGCATTTGCCCCGTCAAATAATGATTTAAACGGCCGGAACGCTCGATCGGTGTCGCTGCCTTATTTGTGAATGATTTTCAAAAATAAACCGATCGCGTTAAAAATACACCGCGCGAGGAGCGAATTATTTTAGTCGTCGATCGCTGAGCTATACGCTGATCACGAAAATGATAATTATCGGCTTTTTGTAAGATGTGACGGGTTTCATGCGCGTTGGTAGGTATTTATGACCCGACCGTAGAATGAAGATATCATTTGTTTAACCGTTAACCGATAAATCTACGTTGAAACATTGTTAATTCGACGAGTGTTCTTGATTTTATTGTGCAGGATGTTCGGAAAATTGTGATGCAACCAACGAGGGAGCGACTTGCCACAGAAAACTTAGCTGTAAATTGAGAACAAAATTTTTGTCATACGTTAGTTCATTTTTTATAAAATCGAGTTTAAAAATTTGTCAAATATATCTGAATGAGCGAATACTTAACAAACATTTAAACTCTACTCGAAAACGGTGCACTGTACAAATTTATTGTATATTCCACGATATTATTGCATGTACCACGATTCTCCGAACACCTTGTATTTGAGAATATCTGGTTTGATATAATAAAATTGAATATCTGGAACAAATCAAATTGTAGTGATAGATATCGAACTATTTTATATCGTATTTTAAGTGTAAATTAATGAATCACATTAAATAATATGATAAATAAAAATCTTTACATAGCAAAGCTTTACAATAAAATCTAAGTTGCAAGGTAAATTTCTCCTATGAGGTTAAAGGTAATTACACGGAGGATTTTATAGAACGCGTATTTATCAACGCTTTATCTGAAGTCAGACTAGCTGCGAAGCGTTGAAGGATCAATGCAAGAGTGGTATTTCGCCGGAAACTCTTCCGTTTGCGCCACGACGAAACTGAATTCTAACGTGTCATCAATTTCCCGGGCCCGGGGACGAATTTCGCGAAACAGAATGCGTCTTTGTGACCGCTATTCAGCGTTCCGGCAAAGGATGCACCGAGACAAGGCATCGGCGAGGTAGCGTAGCGGCGCGGCGAGGGCGTGGGGAAGGGAAGAAGGATGAGACTAAGGAGGTCATAGGTGTGAGGCATAGTTCGACGGCGGGTATCTGAGACAGTTTCGGCGGGCAAGACTTAACAAATAGGCAAAGTTTTGTTTCCGAGGATAACGGGAGCCGGCGGATTCCCCGGTGCTACCACGACATCCTCGCTCGCCTCTTTGTTCGCAAGTTTATGATGTATTAGACGTCCCCCGTCGTTCTCTCGCGTTCCTTTCCTTCGTTCCTGGAGCCGCGCTTTTCGGCTGACCAATTTATACCGCACCGGCAGTTAAGATGAAGCAACCCAAGGCGGAATTAACTACCGCGAGCCGCGTTACGCTTCCATTCGAAACAATCCGAGATGTATTTTGTACGCCGTTTGATTTCCTTCGCTGTTATGTAATTTCATCATTTTATTTCTGAAGTCTGAATTTAATTTATTATTTCATTCGATTGAGATTCATTTTAACCCTTTAGGATTTCCCTAATTGTTAATCCAAAATAGTTTCTCCCACCTACAGTATTTACATTTTGTATTTTTATTTCAAATCTTCAATCTTCAAAAATTCATTTAAAAGGCCGAATTTAATGTTAAATAGTGCCTACTTAGGATAGCTGTTCGTTGAAAATTCCTCTGTACAGTTAACAATTTCTAAAATGAATAACCTAACACACTTTACGAGGCTAATTTTGGCTATGTTTAATTTATAAAAATATATCATAGCTAGAAGAATTCGTATAGAATATCTTTTGAGTTCAATATAACAATCTGATAATTATATTATGACTTGTTTTCTAGTACTTCGATAACTTCATATTAGACCTGGCTGAATTGGTTACATATAACGGGATAATTTTTACTCCTTCGTTATCTTCATTTACGTTCATTATATTGTGTTAACAAAATAATAAAATTCTTGTTTCGATTCAGAAGAAATGAATAAGATTCATATTTGATGTACTACGGTTGGGACAAGTCTGGATTACAAGTCAATTAATTAGATCACGTCTAGATTGACAAACTCATCCTAGTCGTTGCTCAATCTCTCGAAAACTGGCCTTCCATCGCTTTCGAAATAAAGCCATCATTTTCTCAAAGATTTCTAATGGGATCGGACCTTGCAGAACGATGACAAAAAAAGAAAACGATCGGGTCACATTTGTTCTCTGACAAACGCGATGTCCCCTACGCTAAACTCTTGGCTCGCGTGGCGCTCGAACGTGTTCTGAAATATTAAATGTTCTTTCGCCGTACGGAATCGTCGCCCGGTGGAATATCGCGCCGTCGGGAAACAGCGATGGCCCGAGGTCCGGGCAGGTGAACAGCGCGTATTCCATCGGTTCGGCGACATCAAAAGTTCCGGGATCCCCGCGGAGAGAGCGTCCATTCGCCGTGACCGGGGCCACGCAGACGCGCTCGCTGCCCCCAGGATTAATAAACTTTGTCGCATCTCGGCTTACCCCGTTGGCTTAACTCCACACGGGGAAAATCAATACGCGATACACACGTACATCCCGGAGGTCCGCTCCGACTTGTCGCGCTATCTCTCTTTTATCTCGATCGTATTTCATTGTATTGGCGTGCGTGGGAACATACACGCGTAGCCCCCGCCGTCTGGCCAGGCTGGCCGGCGGACCGGGACCGGGGTGAGCCGTTGGCGATGCACCGCCGCCGATCACGCATTTACAAACACAAGTAGGTCGTCTAACGGCGTTACCGTGACGCCCACACGTCGTTTTCCCCACTTGGACGACACCCCCTTGAACTAGAGACTCTTCGGGGTGACAGATGGCCCGATAGACAAAGAACTTGGACGGCTGCCTTTCCCGGCGTTGCGTAACTCGATAAAAGGAGATTCAAAGTCGATCGTCCTGGGCCGGGTTTCTAGCGACCACGGTCCACGAGACGCGTCGAGGGGGACGGATGGGGTTGAAAATCAAATATAGTTGAATCGATGGGTCGACTCTCCTTACCCGGGGCCAAGATTCGATGCCGCGACTCACCCCGCGATTCTTATCGTTCTTCTCGATCGTCGATTAGGCGCTCCCCTCGACGACACCAGGCCAAACCACGCCAAGGGTACTCTCCGGGCTGCTCCGCGACGATTAGACGATTACAACCCACCCTCCACACTATCTCTCCCTCTCTCTCTCTCTCACTCCCTCTCTTTCCCTCTCGCTCTCTCTCTCTCTCTCTCTCTCTCTGGCCGTCGCGAAACCTCGTTACGACACTCGCTATTGGATATAGAATTAGCCCCGGGGATTCCGGTTCGAATGTTCCGGTGTTTTCCGTGTTTGTTGCAACGGGCCGGCTCCGCTAACGGTACAGTTCCGTTTACCGACAGTCCCGCTGTTGCTGTGTTTGTGTTTGCCTCGGTTGTAATTGATAGTTGTTCCCATTTTGCCAAACTGTTTTGTATTTGCACGCGTTACAAATATTTATTAAGCGGTAGCAACGTTTTGATTCCGATTTTATTCGGTACCATTGTCGAGATTATTGCGATCAGTTCGGATATGATGAGGATTGTTGACGAAACGCTTTTAAATAATAGACGGCTTCCATGGTTCGGTTAAAGGCATTGTTTAGCCCCACTTGGCCAATCTTGTTTGGCGCGTTGTTAATGGCTCCTTTGTTCACCGACATTTTTATTGCATCGTGTTACACAACCTCCGATAAGTGGTGATCGCGGGAAAACTGGGTTCGTACTTAAAAAATGTTAAGGAAAATTTTCTAAAGATTCGTAATAAGAAAACGTAAACCTTGAAGAATTGTTCCCGGAGATGTTCAAATAGGGGAAAATATTTCCTGGCTAAGCTTATCGTTTATGTCTAGACTTTTCGTTTTTCCGATTTTTCGTTTTTTCCCATTTTTCGTTTTTTCCCTTTTTTCGTTTCTTCCCATTTTTCGTTTTCTTCCCATTTTTCGTTTTTTTCCCACATTTTTCGTAATTTATCTATAAGTAAGAATGGACGTGGAAAATTCTAGGAAAACTTTATCAAAATCTGGTTGCATAGAACGCGATACGAGATCACAGTTCTGAACTTACGGTCCATGTCCGATTAAGGCACTGACATGCATGAACGACACGCACACGTGCACGCACACAAAAAGGGGCGTTGCGTCGATGGGTGGCACAATGGGCACGTGGCAGAATCTAATCATCTCACAAGACTCGGGGAGAGCTTGTATTTTTTTTCTAAGTTCCGTCATTCACCGTGCTAACTCGGTGGAAATTTATTAATTCGCGCTGGCCTATGGTCGGCTAGTTTCAGAACCTCTGAACACAACCTCTCGTTTTGTGTAAATTCTTCGCACGCGACTGCATCGTTCATTGCAGATAATGCACTTTTCATTCAACAATATTAAAACGGTATGTCCTGTTTTTATTTACTGATAAAAAGAAACTCGATTGTATTAAAATTTTATAGTTAATTCACTCTAATTTGGAGCAATAAATGTACTCTTCTACAAAATACCTGCTTCTTTAAAACAGTTTCCGAAATTTATGCCAAAGATTGAATTTAACGATTAGTTGTTTACTTCGAATCGTTATTGGGACTTTGTATATATTTGCAGAAAACGCGTTTGTTCACTGTTCAGTGCAGACGTATTTTTAACGTAACAAATAAACCTATTCTGCGCCCATTGTGTGCATCGGTACCGAAGTCAGTACTCGATAGGTATATCGTGCAATTGATTAAACCGATGCCGTGCCTGTAGCTCGTGCATGTGTCTGGAATTGTGCTAGAAACACGTGACCCTCGCCTCAAGAGACGCCCCTTTCATCTAATCGGTGCAATGGTAATGGATTATTTCAATCAAAGAATCGTGGGATCGGCGGCGTTCTTGACAAAGAATTGTAACTAAGTACAATCTTTTCTCACCGAACACATAACAAATTATCTAATAGCAATCTTCTGCGATTATATAGTAGACAAATATAGACTATATTTAGATAATAAAAAAAATATACACATGCGTTAAAACGGAAGATAATATAAATTTCAATAAAAATTATTCTACGTTTCGAGAAATAGCAATGAAAGAAAAAATACGTATCTACTGTTATTAAGGGTTTCAATTTCTAATAGCTAATTGCACGATTCAGGGTTTATGGCAGAACTTGAGCAAGATTTATCTAGCTATTACGGTAAATATCCTGGAACGGGACTGCCGGTTCCTTGTAGGAAGGACGAAGCAACAAGTGGCTTCTTAGGTCGCGCAATCTTAGCTCGATGTTCAACAAGTGTTTTCCGAATGGATGCATGTCCTCGGAACTCCTTTAAGGAAGTTTAGCGTGTCCACCCTCGGTTGACAGCAACTGTCTACATGGTGTCCTTTGAGTTCCCCTTTAAGAAAATATTTTGTTCTCCAACCACAATCTATCGTCTTCTGACACCTATTCTATTTTATCCAGTTATTATTATACCGTACCACGTTGAGCAATAGTTTAGACAGATTTATTTTCTTGTATTATTTCCTTTGTCATTTCAATATGTAATCATGCAATATAATATGTATTAAATAGGTTTACTATTATTTATTTATCTGTTTACAAGAATCACATAATTCTTATTCTTTAATGTTTTTTTCTCAGTGAGATTTAGAGTTATTGTTTTTGAATTTAAGAGATAATTATCATAGTCTTTACTTTAAGATGAATCTTTTCATTTCATTTTTTCAAAAATATTAATTTTATTATTTATTAGTTCATTATCAGTCACGGTAGTTGTCGTCACTTCGTCTGTTCGAGCATGCGTAGTTTAAACCGATTCAGAGAAATCATCATATTGCAGAGATAACGAATATACACAAGTGAGTTAGAAGCATAATGACGCAAGTCATATTTTCTATATCGTGAAAAATGAGGATTGTTGATATTAACAAACGCGTCTACTATTTACTACCCCATTTCTTGATAAAGCAATTTAGAACTAAGTTATTTACATAAATTTCATAATTTCTTTATTCGACATTTTTACATTTCAGAATGTAAAATTACATTGTAAGAATCAAAATTTTCAAAAATATGATTCACGTCATTATGATTTTAATGTATAATGTGTATACATATGACACTTTCTCTGCAACTTGACTGCACTGTGTACCGATCAAACCCCCAATTTTGGGCACACCGGTACAACACGTGTCGTCGAATGGTTATGCATGTAAATAAGAGATGCTGCGATTATACACGTTCCGACATGATTTCCCGATTCCCAGAATTCATAAGTCCTGCTCTGTATCCAGAATGTGGCCACGCTCGGTGCGTCAATACAATTCGCGTCATATCCCCATGCTTGCCTTATTTCATTCATTTTCGCTGTTTTTATCAGAGAAGTGTTTCAGAATTTATTAATAAATTTTCATTGCTTCGGTTCTGGGAACCGCGCCCGGCCATAGAAGGAAATGTCGATAATACGCGAGCAGGCAGAACTCTCCAAGAATAAAATTCCTTTATCACGGTATGCGACGTGCGTCATCTGTTCTGATAACTGTTCCGTGCAGGAGCAGAAAACACTACGATTCCGATTTCGATGCTTTACGTAACACAAAAAATTAAATCGAGCCCCGATCCTGAATAAACAACCTTCGCCTAACGCGTACTCCTTTATCCAGGAGAGCGTTCCCCCCCTGGAGGGACACGAAAATCAATTTCTGTTTATTGCGTGCTTTAACAACGTAGCATAACAGGAACGCGTGTACGAAAATTTTTATCGAAAAATATGATAGCGTTAATGTGAAAAATACGTTCTCGAAATTCGCTCGCACTTTCAAATTTTACGTGATCAGGGTGAATTCTCCTTATTTTTTCTTGTGAATTCCATGTTGCATAGTAAAATGTTTCGTACAAAAGATATTGTTAATAAAACTTGAAATTACCTGGGGATAATTTCTTTTTCATGCTACGTATTTATTTTCTTATCAAAACACGTTTTCCTCGCTTCGTTTGAGTACAAGAAACATTTGTATAAATTCAGATAAAATTGATCTGTCTTAAAATACAAAATGGTGGACTGCGAGAACATCATTCTAATGGGAGCAAAATATTTGAGATAAATATATTACGTCTCCCTGAAACAACTAACCACGCACGGGGGACACGAAACGACGACGTCTCGAAAGGAAAAACCCTTTTACTCGGGCGAGAGCCGCCACCGCAAAGTGAAACCGCAGAAAGAAGTATGCGGGTCCCCTCGGCGGCCGCGTTATCGTAGTTTTTCCCGTTGATACGAAACAAAACGTTCCTAACCTACGAAATGGGGTGAAGGAAACGTGACGAGAGAAAGGGGATCGCCGTATTCGCGTGCCGTCTCTAAATAATAAAATAAAAACCTCGACCCTCTAGATCCTTGGCCCACGCTGAATCCCAACAGCAACAAGTTGATATCTTGTTCCCTCGAGGGCGCCTCGGGGGTAGAAGGACGCGGCCTCGAGAAGGTGGGGTATAGGGTGGTAGTCAGCCACGGCAGGGTATCGTCATAAGAAAACGCTTTTCGTTTCTTTTCCCGGGCTGGCCCCCCTCCCCCTCATCCCACTGTTTGTCTCTTTTCATCAACAGGTTTCCTCGCCGTATCCTCCAGCCCGGAAAATCTTCGAGGGAAGTTCCACCGTCCGTGAAGGGGCTAAGAAAACCGGCGCTGGCTCGATGGAGGGTGGACCTCCTTGAGGATCAGGAAGCGACTAACTTGTAAGACGTAAAGGGATGGTGTTTCCTTAGGGGCGGCAGCCGCGAAGACGATTCAACCATCGCCGGGCGTCTTGAAACCTGTTGGAGTCACCCCTCCGTGGAATAGGATGAATGATACTTCCTTATTGGAAGCACGGCAAGGAGCGTTTTATGGCTCGTGAACAACCATCAAAAGCTGCGCGAATCGCTTTACCCTTGGCCCGGCAGCTTTCACCAAATTATTCACACCTCGCCGAATCTTTCCTTAATTTAGAGAATTTATTTTGGGGAGGCTTTGGTCTTGATACAGATGATCAAATACGTTATCATACGTGATCGATAAGCCAATATTAAATTATTCACAAACAAATCAATCATTATTTATTTTACCCTTATTATTTCGAGAACGCTGTTTTGTAGATTGAGGTGCTCCGTTAAGCTCGACCGATATACTAATATTACATTAGTAACACACAACTGAACCTTTAATCATTTTGCAAAATTTACTTCGTCGAAACCTTCCTTGTATCGTATTATTCCACTTTTAACTATTTGTACCGTCTTTTTGAAAGTATTTGATATTAGACAGAATCAAAAGCTAGTTTATTTTTGTATCGAAAAAAAGATTTTAGCAAATATATTAAAAATGATATTAGTAAATTTTATTCATATCGTTCTAAAATACAGTTTAGTAAAACCATTCTAATTGGTTGAATTTGGTGAATTATCGAATTTCTTCATGTATGCATACAAGAAAGGAATAGAATAAAATAAAAGAACTGCAATAGACGAGGATGTTACAAATGCACTCTAAGTAATGGAGAAATATATGAAAAAATGGAAACGTTTACCGCTACATTTCAGCTTAAGTTCGTACAATAAAAGTTCCCGCGATTATGTCAACGTATTCAGGGTAGACACGAAAATAAGTAATTCATAAATAACCCGAACAAACATTCTTTGAGGAGCGTAAGAACGGGAGGAAGGTTACTTTCCTCAAGCTCCATTTAGCTGGCGCGTCAGTCAACGAGCCGAGAAAATCAACACGGAGGGTGGGGTAATTAGCAGGCACTTCCCATGGACTAAGAAATTCTTTCGCGGGAGCGAGCGAGAGAGAGAGAGAGAGAGAGAGAGAAAGCGTGCGCGAGAGGGTGAGATTTCCTCGGGAAACGGGCGTCTCTAAGAAACTCCGAACTCTCGAAGTCTTGTAACCTGTTGGAGCAACCCCTCCAGAAAGATAATAGTGCTTTCTTGGCACAGAGTATAGAGGAGACGAGAGAGAGAGAGAGAGAGAGAGAGACCATCGAAGTTTAGTGGGGTTCACGGCTGAGAATCTTGAGATACTCGGGATAAAATCTATAGGGCGATATAGACGGACCTCGAAGGGGGTGCGAGGAAACGAGACAAAAAGGCACGCGACCGGAGATGTTTCCGGGCGTAAGGATGCGAGAAAGCGAGCCCTTAAACCGAGAGAGAGGCGGAAGGAGATACCGAACGGCTAAGAGCTCTTTGAAGAAGTGACACCTTTGTTTTCCCACGGGGCGCTGAAACGTGCGACGAAGGGTTAGTAGTCTTGAGGAAAATTGACGGCCGGAAGAAATTATGTGGAAACCGAGATAACACCCTCGGGGCTCTGCCAATCTGCTTAACTATGCTCATCGATCTTACGGGAAAGTTGTTTGACGTGTGAAAAATGAACGTTGTTGACGTATATGTTGTATCGACGTGACGCCTCAAGTTCTAGCAGACCCATTTTGTTCCTACTGTATTGAATTGCCCCACCCTTAACAATTTTTTCGGGAAAAATTGACAGCTTGTATGCGGAACAGAGTCTTATTCATTTAAAACTTAATTCTCGTAGAATGTTTTAATTAAATTCGCTCCATCTGTTGTAAGCATTAACGATAAAAGAAGAAATTACTATGTGAAGGTGTTATAGATGTTGAATATAATAGATATTGAATTTATTGTACCTCATCTTACACAGAATAATTCTGTGACAATGCGTGTACACGCGGTTGAAATAAATTTTTTCGTAATACACGACTGACGATGGATTAAAACATTCAATTTCCGCAAGTTCCGATTAACGGTGACGAATAAACGAAATAAAATCATTCTAATAGCCGGAGCGAGGCTCGAACGTGCGGTGAATGGGGTGTCTCGTTGCCGGACGACAACAGCACAATCGGGATCGAGTATTTTCGTTGAACCCCGTCAACTTGCGACGGAACAGCACGGAAATTAAATCGATTATCCTTGGAGCATTGTCTCCGTGGCGGAGCAATTTCGACATCTGCCGAATGGCAGCTGAGAAAGAGGAGCATCATCTCGAATTACTGGCGTGCAGGGCGCGCACAGGGCGCCCCGTCATCGTCTCTCTCTCTGTTCCACCCCCGTCCGGCGCGTAACATCCGCCTGTCACTAATCCGAAAAACCTCGAAGAAGGTTCATCATCTGCTTGTAGGTGGCTTGTCTGTCTACGGCGACCGCATAATGCCCGGCCGTCTCGTGTTTACGGCGTTTTGTGGGCAAACAGAATCGGCGATCTCTTCCACTTTTCCCGCTGCCTGCTTATTTTTGTCGACCCAGTCTCTCTCCCCCGTTGCTATCCCCGGTTACCTCTCTGCCGTCGTGCTCGGGGCCTCTCTCTCTCCTTTATCTCCGCGGTTGGCGTGTCTCTTTTGTCGGTGTGCAGCCGAGCGACGCGCCGGTGTTCTGCATATTTTGAATATATCCGAATGGATCCCGTGCACCTTTCTGACGTGCGCACAGCGCCGGAGAGGCGGCGCCCTTTTTCCACGGTTCTCCGGCGCGGAGAGAAGCGAACGTGATCGAGTGCATCTACGATGGTGCACGGGGCTCCTTCCCGCCCCCGGCCGCACGACCCGGCCGGAAGGACACATCGGCTCCATGTATCGACGCAACAGCGCGACCGGGGGGGCTTGTTAAATATTTATTCCGGTCGGCGACACAATGGCCGCTCCTCGAGGAAGAGGATCACCACACAAAAAGAACAGCAGCCGGTTAAAAGTCTCGCGCCGCTGAAAAGCTCACGGTCTCGCGACCAATAGAACCGATCCATTTCATCAGGGGGGGAGTGAGAGAACCACGGGGCCCGGAAGTTCCAGGTGAGCGGCCGTTTAACGTCGATACTGGTAATCGATGCAACGCGGTGGCGGATCCCCGGATTTGCATCATTCGGAAATACCTTTACAAAGGATGCCCAATGCGCGTATTAAGCTGCTTAAGATTTTGCGCGTTTATGACGATAATAAGTGGATAAAATGTGCATGGCACCAGAATTAAAGATACCGATTTGTGTTGAAGTCATTGGTGGAGGAAGCAGATCTTTAATCAGATCTTGTTTCTTGCAATTGATTTAATCTGTTTTTCGTTTTATTTTTCGCAGAAATGCACATCATTATATAGTTTATAAAGTGATCTTAATTCATTTACTTATGATGCAATTCTTTATTTTCATAGCCAACTTCTAAAATCGCATATTAAGAGAGATTTTATTTCCTTATTAATCAGTTTCAGCCTTTTTAACAACTGTCTGAGAGTATGTTCTAGTTATCAAATCGAATTTTCCCGCGTCCTAATGCTTGCGAGACGATATATAGAAATTGTAATTTATGGATCTCGAAATCGTGCCTTAAATGTCTTACACACATATTACACTATCGTATTTGTCCAATTAATCGTCTAGTTCAAAGCACGATTAAGTGTACAAATGGATGGACGTCGTTGTATATTGAAAAACCAACGGACCAATGAAGAAACGCAACGAGAACCGCCAGCGTCAGCATCGCTCGCAACCTCGCTGAAATCAGGGGAGTATTCGGCGGTGCTTGGAGAACAAGCGTCGAACGCGATTACTCGTCTGTATATGTTTATATGAAAGGGCGCCTTATATCCGGAAATGGGGCTGGCTCTGTTTTCCGCGGAGCGCGCACAATCGCGGGATGAGCCGAAGCCCAGAACGGCACGTACGACGGCGGTAAAACTTCTGTGCCACTTCAGTTAACTTCTGAGGGAAGGCGGAGCAAACAATTCCGGAATTAAAGTCACGGCGATCCTGCGGCTGTTCGAGCGGCTACGGCTCCGCCGCTGCTCCACGGCCGCGGCTGCGGCGCGCCTGCAACCAAGGCTGCGAATTGCAGATAGAGTCAAAGGATCGTCGTCGTCTCTTGCGCACGCGAATGTTTGCGTATACGCGTGTATCGGGTCTGGCGATGCACCCTCGCCGTGTTGTCGCCGGTTGTTTCTCTCTATTTGCCGTCAGCGAGCGAGCGCGACGGGGGTAGCTAAGGGAGAGGAGAAACCATGGGAAGAAGCGCGCAGGAGGGCCATGGTGGGACGAAGACGACGGGTCCGGCGGAAACGAGAGAAAGAACCATCCAGGCCCGGCGGGGGTGGACGAGAGGAGGACGCGACGTGGCGCGAGACGCGGCCCCACTTTTTACCTTCGGCTCTTTTCTCGAGCGCTCGTTTTTCCCCCTTTGTCCCGAAGCACGGAAATTAAGAGACTTCTCCCGGCACAGTACCCAACCCCTTCGAAGGATCCGCGTACGTGCAGCCCACCTATACCTACGCCAGCCCGGGGAATCAGCGAACGCACACCAAACCGATCGGCTCTATCCGAGTCAGTCGCACGCACACACACACACACACACGGCCGTCAGACGCACAACAGGGACGCGAGTCATTGTCCGCGGACACCTGTGGACTTACGTGCCGCACACGATGTAGCCACTTACTTCGCCAAGAGAGAAAGAGAAAGAGAGAGAGAGAGCGTAAGAGACACGGAGAAAGAAAGGAGGAGAAAGAAAGAGAGGCCAACAGAGGAAAAAAAGCTCTCTTGCGTTTTTCTCCGCTTTTCACACCCGGCGAACTAAACACCCCCTAGCACTATGTCTACAAGACTCGTCATCTGTCCCTCTTCAGCCGACCCGGCGGCCCTATCACCTTGTCCTTCTCGGCCCCCAGCCACGGCGCGCGCCTCGCGGTTCTTAGCTCTCTCTAGCCTCCTCGCGCTTCGTTTTTCACCCCCCAAGGTGGGGTGAGAAAGTCGTTTACGGCATTAAATCGCCTCAGCCTACGCCCACGCCTCGCGCGCCCGGTTGCTTTGTAAACCGCTTCACCCTTTTAAGGAGAAGATAATGCAAAGTGCACCGGCGCTGCCTTATGTCACGCGAAACAGCCCGGCGCGGCCCGGTCGTATCCGGCAATGTTTCCTACGCCGTCAAAGTGGTTCCTTTAATTAAAAAAGTTATTATCTTGGAGGCGGCGCGGTGGCAGCAGCCAGAAGCCGGCCTCTCTCTCTCTATCTCTCTCTCTCTCTCTCTCTGTGTCGCGTTTATCGTTTTCCCTTCTTGTTTACCGTAACGACACCACGACGCGCGCGCGCGGCTCCGCGAGCCGTATAAACGCATGCTTAGAAAGCGATTGTTGTCTCTGCTAGGCGGAGAAAGGACTCGTTAACTGCCGGACTGGTCACGAATGAGAAGAAACGCGGTCAGAGACGGGCTTCTTGAGCCGTTTAACGGGTCGAGTGGCTCCGGGTAATTATATGGGGGATTATTTAAATCGCGGATTTGCTAGCGTGTTCTTTACGCGGTCTCGAAAGGATCTCAAGTTGTAAAAATTGCACCGGCGCGGTTGGGGACGAGGCGCAGATGGTTGCCATCTACCAACTACTCGCAAGTTCGTGCAGTCGAATGCACTCATTGGCCTCGGTCCAGAGTTTTAGTAACGTCGCGACAAGCTGAATACGGTGTTTTTGCGCGAAGTTATTGCGAATTCTTATAAAATTTAGAGAAACGCGAAGTAGGATTATTTTATTAGACCCGAGCGGATCTGAGAATGACAAGGATTTTTATTTATCCCGACGAATGTAAATTTTGATTCAATTTATTTAATTACTTGGAAATTGTTATTCTCTCGAGTGCACGAAAAATTGCATGCTCTGATGCGGTAACTTCGCGGGGGCGCTTTAGAAATTTTTAGGCAGTAAATGAGACGAATTGCTGCACCCGTTTAAAATAACTAGCGTCGATGAAACCCATTATATGAAGGATTATTCCACTTGTTATAAATTTAATTTTTTGGACGATGAGTCGTGATAATCTTGAATATTGACAGCGAACTGTTTCGATTAATCAGATAAACGGTTTCGCTAAGTGGATCGGATTAGGGACGGAGCTGCACCTTGCGTTGAAATTAAATCGATAGGGTGTCGAATGCATCAAACAGTTCACAACTATAGACGATATGCTTATATTCGACAGCCGATTACAATTTTGCAAGGACCATTTTCTTAGAAAATTGGCGAATGAAATCATTTATTTGTACTTATAGAATTTCAAGAAATAAACTTCTGCGATAGTTACATAAAATTAATAAAAGATTCAAGACACTATCTACTATAATAATTGTTCACTTTGTAGTTATTTTTAGGATTGATTTTCGGCACTAAATGCGTTAGTTTCTGGTACTATATCAGGTTTACAAATACAATATAGAAAATCTAAATATTAGGGTAGTAAAGCTGGCTATAGCCCTTATTCTGTTTTCAAGTATTAAGTTTATATCTGTTCGATAAGACACATGAAAACTTTTTATTAAAAATAAACTTATATGTCTTGTTTAACAAATATAACGCTAATTATATTTGTCGTCTGGAAATGAACCAAGGGCACAGCGATTGGTCGCGCAACAGTAACAGGTTTTACTACTTTGTTCCCGTTCAACTGCGAAAGAAATTGCGAGGGCGGCGCAACAGTTTCGCCGGCAAGCAATTAGCAAGAAAAACGTACACGGATTCGCGTGCTAGCCGAAGGTTCAAAGAGGCGGCCGATCGTGAAAACAAGACTCCGTGTCGGCGCAAAAACACGATTGTCCGTGTCCGAAGTATCTACGCGGCGAGCACCGAGGGGGGTAACGAGTGTATTTGATGAAATGCGAAAAACCATTGCTTAACTATCCGTAATATCTGCGGCAACGAGTATCATGGCCCGTTGAGTTCGCGCAGTTTGAGAGAACGACGAGTAGTGAAAAAAAATTCGTGCTCGTAAATTTATACATGCCTGTGCACACACGTACACACACGCGCGCGCGACGGACGAACACGTACACCCGCCGTTCCGCCGGGTAGTGTTGGTGTATTGAGAAATGGGCAGAGCACGGGGTTCGGGTGGCCGGGGTAAGGGGGCTTGGCGGGGGCCAGGAGGTGTGCAGTCGATCTGGTTGGCCAGGGTAAAAACAAAAATCGAAGCCGAACCCACAGATACGCGGTTTTTGCGAAATTACGGGTCCCGCCTCGTGCCTTCGCGCTCCCCCGTAAATCAATCGCCGCTTCGACGTTCGTATATATTTTCCGTTAATTATTTTTATTCACGGACCCGCGCGTAGGAACGCCCAGCGTGTCCATGAGGGTCGATCGGTGTGTCGACACGCGCAACGCACTTGCTGGATTTTTCTGCGACCTCGCGAGCCGGTGTGCGTGTGATTGTATGTGCGTGCTCGTGACAGAGGAAAAGCGAAAAATAAAAGAGACGGAGAGCGAGAGAGAGAGGGAGAGGGGGTGAGAGAGAGAGAGAAAGAGAAAGAGAGAGAGAGAGAGAGAGAGCGGCAGGGACAGCGAGTGCACGCAGCTACGACGCGTCCAGGTAATTCCGGAAAATATGGAGGCTCGGCCACCGTACCCGAGCATAATGTCATCTTCTTCTCGCTATCTCCGTCCTGCACGTCAATTTTTTTTTTTATTTTCTTTCACGTACACTCGTTGCTGTCAGCGGTGCGTGTTCACGCGTCCGTTCTCCAATAGGACGAGGAGAGAGGAATAGAGTGACGTGAGGGGGCAGGCATTGCGGGGGCGGCCGGGGGCGAGAGAGCGCGGCTGGTTCGTCAAATTTGCACATTTATTCGTTTACCGACATACAATCGAGCTTAAAACTTGGCTGAGTTCGTATGAATGCGTGGACACTGGCGGCGTATGTGCGACACTACGCAGGAACTTCATCCCTTATTCATAACCCTTCGAAGGGCTTGATGGAGCTCCCGAGGCTTGTGCGCGGCGCACGGGCGGTCTCTTTTTTTTTCTCTCCTCCCCCCCCTACCCCCTGGTTTGCTCTCTCTTGTTTTCACGCACGAGGCGGGGCGAGGGGCGAGGGGCGCTCGCAAACCGCCGCAAACCGCTGGAAACCGCCCGCGCGCGCGGCGCAGGCTTTTCCCTGAAACGCTTCATTTGTCGCGCGGCATTGTGTAATTCTTAACAATCTTGCGTGTTCTTTCAGCCACCCGGCGCAGGGACCCGACTCGTGTCCAAATGCTGGCGGATGAGCAAATAATTTGCATCTACGAATCCCGGGATCCGCCGCCGAAAGGCTCGCCCTACCCTTACACTTCTCGCCCCTTCGACTTTCCTTTTTTATTTATTCGTCGAGCTCGTTCGATATCGGCTCGGAGCTTTCCACGGTAATGCACTTTTCATCCTCCACGCGGAGCAACCGGCCGCTGCTCCTTTAAATGTATTCTCTTAATTTCAATTTGCCGATAATTGACAAATAATGGGAGCACTGATAGAACCGTGGACATTGCCGACCGACCTTTTAGGGCGCCGAATGCCTCTGCACGGGGAACATCGCGAGGCACGTCTAACTTCGTTAGCAAGAGAAAACCTTTTACACGGGTAATCAGTTCGAGTTCTAGCATGTTTTATTCGCACTGCTTCGAGGCGAACTTTTCTGGAAGATAATCCCGATGCTAGTGTCTACACGCGTTGCTACCTTTATTAATTATTTCAATCGTTTTCGATGAACCGGAAAACTAATAATTACTATTTCATGTAGCTTATACACGTAATAATTTTTAGAATAAAACTACTGACTTCAGGAAATTGAGAATGAGAAAAAATATTTAAAAGAAACTAAAATAAATCTCGGAATTAATAAACTCTCGATTTTATGCATTTATGGAAGAAATAAGCGCGACACTAGATAATGGAAGCATCGAAAGAATGTAAGATTATAGTCACGTACCAATTACTAATTATAGAAGACAAGAGTTCTTACAGAACTGCGAAGAACCAAGAAATCTGACTGAAAGGAACTGTCGCCGAATTCCTCGATAGACGGCAAGTGTAAATAAAGGCCGGGACACGCTGGTTGCCTTAATTCTCGAAGGGAGCCCCGGCTACACGGAGGGCGGTCGCTAATTAACGATTCAATCGCACACTCGGTCGCCTCGATAGTTTAATTAATTCCGAAATAGTTGGTGGCGCGGGGGCGGGCGAACGAGCAGGGCGCGCACACACCTCGGAAATGAATCTCCCGGGCCACCCTCGTCAGGCATCCTGTGGTCAGGAGATCCGGCAAGAAATAAATTACCAAACTGTACACGGCTGGCAAGAATGTCCACTATTCTTCCCCGAACATCGAATCGCTCACAAAACAATCTCGACACGGATCGAAGGACCGGTCGTTCTTCCGATCCCTCCGTTCGAGTAACTACCGTCGATGGGGTGACGGCGAAGACGGGCTTCGATTCTCACTTCCGCACTTTACCGTAGGGGAGATGCCTGCGGCATTCTACTCCCGGGAAAGAAATCGATTTAGCTTCTATACGATTTTGATTTCTGACGCGGAGGACTTCGGATCAAGCAACAAGAATCACTTTCTTGGCCGCTCTTTTCATATTTTTCTTATACAGTAATTTATCCATTCGATTAAAACATTTGACTGTTGAAGCTCAGATAGAATAAAATATTATTTTCTACATTACGAATGTTCATTGATTAATAATAGTATTAAGGGTAATTAAATCTAAATATATTTAGATTTAATTGCTTTCTCTTTCTTAATTTCTATTGGTCTCTCAAAATGTACTTCTTCGTAGTATGTTATGAACGAAATGTTAAAGCAATTTATTCCTGAAACTAATTATGACAGAAATTTCACGGCATTCGATAAATTGAATTAAATGAAACCCGAATGTCTAGTAAATGCGGAGAACTGAAAATTATTTTACAATAATAATAGAGATAAGCGGCATGGTCGCGTGTAATGCGATTAAATGTAATCGCATTGATCTCCTAGTTGGCAGTCAATGCGAAATTCACCGATTGAACTGCGATCGCTATAGGACGAGCCAAAGAGCGAGACAATCCTCATTTGCCGCTCAGTGGTTGCACTAGTTGAGCAGAACCTGAAGTTTAAGTTGTGATAAGAGATGATCTTGCACCTCGAGTAAACAATTGGAAGTAACTATCTATAAGCTGAGTCAACATCTTTTAATATTAATCTTTTGAGGAGTACACCTTATTCGATAGCTTACATGATTTCAATTTAATAATCTATAGCAAGAAATCAAGATATATTTTTCATTTTTTTTTCAACGTCTAAGTTTTTGGTATAGAATCCAAAATTGTTTCAATCATTTACTAATATATGCAAATTACTATGGATTCCTTTTTAATTATTTCCACGCCTGATACTCATATTATAGACAAGCAACGATCATTACGGAAAAACAGTGAAACAATTCACCATTCTGCATCCTTTATCATCCTTTTTATATTAATCTTTAATTTTTATTCTTTTTTTTTCCAGCAGTACTAATCAAATTTCTCATCTATTATATTTTCCTGTACCATACACATTTACCATATCTACTACATAAGTGGTCTGGATTTCATAGGAGTAATACTGTATATGTATTGTATATACTACACCGTTTCTTATTTTTCTTCTTATTTCTGTATTGCATCATTATATACATATTCTATTTTTCTCTCTCCCTATTTAAATTATTATTACACACGCGTACCGACTATAAAAAATCTTTTTCTATTTATCTCTTCTTCTGTAACAAAGGATTTTTACCCATCCAAGCGAATAAATTATTATTCTAAATTGTCACCTAATTTTTGTTCGCGACGATTCTTCGGCCGCCGTGCCCTATCTCTTGCGGCAGCGTGGGACGATCGCGATGCTCGCCGGGATATTCGGGAGATCTGACGAGCCCTCGAACGATAGCCGCGGTAACAAGTCTGAAGGAGCGAAGTTGGTCATAACACACGTGTATCATTACATGCTCGCCGGCGAGTTTTCCCGAGTTCCGACTTTTCCGGTAGCCGAGGAGAGCTAGGCGGAGCACACCTTGCCGCCGATTCCTCTGACTTTGCCTCATACGTGGAGGGGTGCATATCGGGGAAGCGCGAGAAGCAATCGAGGCTCATAGAAAGAGCCTTTCTCGTTTTCTGTGTACCCTTCGAGTCCACTTCGTCTACCTGACGGCGAAGTATCGCGGCCCAAGCCGCCTAGAGTTATCGTGTAGCTACACGATACTTGCCCGTTCTCGGTTGAAAGCTATTTTCCCCCGCTGCTCCACCGGAGAAAGTAGACGCCCTGGCTCAGGTTCTGCCGCTTTTCAAAGTGAGTTCCTCGAAACCTCCCGATTCGACAAACGCCGCGCACCGCGGTCCTCTGACCCCTCCTTTCTCTGTTTCAGCTCGTCTATCGCGAACACTGACTCCTCCGCCATGTTCCTGTCTCGTTCCCCGAGACACACCTTCTCTTATTCTCTCTCTCTCTCTCCCTCTCTCTCTCTTTATGGCACCAGCCCCCCTCTTCCGACTCCCCCGTGATTTCTTTCTCTTCGTCGCCTTCAGACTTTGTGTCCATGATCCAATGCCGATCGCATCGGCCATCGTCGTTTAATAAAGCCGCAATAAAGGCGCTGCCTGAGAGGATCCATCTGATCTGCGGAGCGTAATTGCGAATAATCCAAGTGTACACAACGCGTGTGTTTGCTGGTATCTAAAGAATGCGCGTGTGTGGGTGGGAGAAACGTATGCGTTGTCGTCGTGTTGCCCGAGCCCGAGCCTTTGTCGGCCGCTCGGTGATATTAGTTTTCAAAGTTTCCGTATACAGTTCCAGGGACCGAGAGCGTCGCCGGAGTTTTAAATATTACCAAAGTTGTGTAACACTTGATTTCGATGAATAATTGGTTTTTCCGGGGTGCGGCTCTCCCCCTTCTCTTTTTCTCTATCTCTTTCTCTCTCTCACGTGGACGCGAACGCTCTGCCAACGGCACCGGATTTACCGTCTGAGGAATTGAAATTTCCTGTAATAAATCGAGTTACGCGCGAGATATTGAATTCGTACGGAATAATCCGTCCGTATGCTACCGTATAGATGTTTTTAAATATATTTGGTCATGCAACTGCAGGTTTCTTTTTACAGATTTGTTTGCATCGATTTATATCTGTTCCAGAGTTATCGTATTGCTGATTTTTGTATATGTATACATTTTTATGAACTTAGAGAACGCAATTTCCACCCTCTTATGATCGCATTTTGAATGTATTAAAATTGTTGGTATATTGCAAAATACTTTGTTCAGTTATGTCTTTCAGAGGTTTAGATGCCAAGTTCGTTGAACCCATCGATAGCTCATAACCTTCGATTACAGAAAACACGTGGCTGTAGCAGTTGTATTAATTACAAGATAAATGTTAAAAATTGAAAATGTACGAGACGATCGTAGAAAATAATATCGAAGAGGTTGCGAACGTTCTCGAACGGTGCAGTTTAGGCGCAATCTTTGGCGGTTCGACGAGGGTGAAAAAAAAAAATGTAGAAATTTCAAGAACGCGGCGTGGTCATCGGGCAGCCATCGGGAGGCCATCGAAATCGAGACGAACTGCAATAATTATTGGCGGCCCCGCGGGGAGGGTGAAGAAGAGAAAAAAGGGGCGGCAAAGGGAGAGCGAAAGGGCAACAAGAAAGGAATAGGGCGGTCGGTGCGCGCGGACGGAAAAAGAGAGAAATGCAGGAAGAGAGAGGCTGCGAGGGATGATGAAAAGTTTGACCGGACGCAGCGAGCACAATGCACCGTGGTCCACCCTCCACTCCCTCGACCCATCCACCCCATAATTCCTCCCGCATTGTACTTCCAATCAATATTGTTTTATACCGCGAGTCATGAGACGAGCTCGATGGTTCGACCGTTCGATGCTCCGGATCTCTTTCCTGCAACGGCCGATGCAGTCGGCGCGCTCCCCCCTCATCGCGCCATCGCCACCCCCGAAAATTCCTTCCTACCGAACGGATTATTTTCCTTGACCGGAACGGCCGCCCACCACACTTTAGAATTTCAAGACTTCCAGAGAAATTGCATCGCATTTTTTTCCCCGCCCCGCCCGGCGATTGTCCGATGAATGGCCCCGCAGACTGCAGCCCCGAGACGCTTAGTTCTGTTTCTCATTAACTAACCGGCCCCCCTTTTCTTCGCTGCCAATCGAGATCCGCTCGTCCTTTCATTTATCGTTTTATTTATCCGCTCCTTATCCGCTATTGCCGCTAATCGAATGACAGACAGATTTATTTCATTACTCGTTGATTCGCAATCGATTGTTTCCATTCTGTTATGGATTTCTAATAAGCAGCCGCCGATTTCGATGAAGCACGCAGCTATTCTCGGTTCGCAAATTAACCGAACTATTCGCAACGACGTGTTCAATCGTTTTTAAATAAAATCCAAAGGTGGAAGTTAAGTTGATTCTGATTCTACACGGTCTAGAATAATAGATAAATTCGATTTCCTTTCTACTCGATTTCTCCGGACCGGGCGCCGCTAAAATAGTTGCTCGATTTAAATTTTGAGGACAATTATTTCCACGAACATCCGCGATACATATTTAATCGAGAAACACATTTTCGAGAGTGTGACATGACATTAAGTTTGCATGTGTGCAGATAGCAACACAAATTCCCTATTTTTCTGTGTATGTACACGACGTCCTTTTTACATAGTATTATTATATACTCTGATTCGGCAAGCTGTGTTTTCTCTTTCTAATTGTTTCTCTGTCAATGCTTCAGAGGACGATTTTCAGAGACTAATTTTAGTTTTCAACGTCGTTACAATCAATCGTACGGAATGTAATATTATTTTTAAGCACAGATAATAATAACCACATAGAAGCAGCTTCCAAAGACGATTCCGAATAATGTGCATCGGGATACACGTGTCGCCGTGCTCGATACGAGCAAGACAGGAATCAGAGATGCCCCGGAATCATCGGAGTGAAAATTAAAGTTCGCGTCCCGCCATGGTAAGATGAACGAGCGCGTACTTTCGTTTTGTCCCAGAGACCTGAAAATTTTCATCAAAAATCGGAGGGCTGACAGTTCGCGAGCGTTTTCTGTAAGGATGTCGATGGGTCGGAAAGTATCACCGGCAATTGGACAGGTTTTCGATCGAACGGCTTGTTCACGCAGCCGGGGATCTATTCACCGATCTACACGCTCGCCTATGAAGCCGGCGGCGCGGCACGGCGCGGCGCGCGCTCTTCCGCGGTTACATGAGCGAAAAGAAAACACGACAGGCGCGTGTGCAACTGGTCGATAAACGCGGCGACGTTGACATTGGGTTTTCTCCGTCGACGCGTCTCAACGCGAGAGCTGGTTGTCTTTATACGATGACGAGAGAACGCGCAAGAACGGCGCACAATGTGCATCCGGTTGGCTCACTCGACGAGGAGGATACGTTTCGCTCGCTCGATGACGCTGATTCAGGATTACCCTCCCTCTCTAATTATCTTGCCTCTTCTCCTTCCCTCGCCGGCATCAACGCCGCCCGTCTTCTCGTCGTTCGTTCCGTGCGACACGAGAGAAGGGACAGAAAGTCCGGCGCTGCGCCGCGCCGAGCGATAATAAATTATCTTCGGTAGCACACTTCTTGAGCGGGAACCGGAAATATTGCCGGACGATAGCGATGATATCTCGCAAGAACCTACGATTCGTTTTTTCCTACGCCGTTCGGGGCTTCGACGAAGAAAGAAGCTGCTTCTCGAATTTCACGGTGTCGGTAAGGGACGAAAAATTACGATCGAAGGTGCCGTGTAAGCGTTCGACGCGCGTCGACGTCGCAATCAGGTGAATTATAAGCATTTATAAAGCTCAGAAAGTTTGAAGATTGAATGGTTTCCTTCGCAGCTATGATATATTCAAATTGGATTAAAAAATTTTAAAGTATAGTATAAATACCTACGTAAGATCATAGGTGAATACCATAAAGAACGAATCTTCCATAAAATGTACATTATTGATTTATAGACATGAAAGAGTAAAATCTTTCAGCAGACAATTCCACTGGAATCAATTTTTATTAACGAGGCCGCAGATTATTATTGAATGTTTGAACTTGAACGAATCAGCTTTCTCGACGGATCTCAAATAATCATTCTACAGAACGTGAACGAAAAGAGTTATTCTCTTCAAGCCGTGAATGGGTTTGTGATAAAAAAAAATGACGAAGTTTCCAACAGTAACGGAAAGAAAGAATAGTTGGTGCCGCGGCGAACACTTCGACGCATGGAGCGCGTCTATCACTGTCACGTAATTAATTTTCCGTTGAAACGGGCTGGTTATCTGCGTTTCGGAGATGACTAATTACGATCGAATGTTGAAGACATTGGACACAGAGTTATCTTGGTACGTCTCATTGTGACGACTCATAAACCTACGACCGCAGCGCATCAACACACACACGCGCGCGGCACGGTTGCTTGTGTCGCGTGTAAGTAACTGTGGACGTGCTTCACCCTCGTATCAATGAAATTCTCCGCTCCCTACCTCCTAAACACACCCTCGGTTTCTAGGTAAATAGGCTCTCCATCCACGGATATAATCTGTGTTCGGCATTCATTACATCTTGACCTAAGCACTTTGGTTTTGCTATTTACTGGCTTCAATCTTACGTCTATCATTATATATCATTAAATGCAAGCTTAATCGAATAGATCGTTTTCACTACCTTCATACTTTTGCAGTTACTCTGTCAATTTTGTGGAAGACAAATTTTTCAAATATTTACAAATATCTTATTCAGTCATCTGAATTGAGGAAATATTTTTTTAGGGAACTTATTAAGATATTAGATACTTGGTAGAATAAAAACTGTATGCAGTTCTTATGGTGTTTAACCCTTTATTAAGGACTGTCGGAATGTACAACCACTACTTATTGCTTATTAATTCATATACATAATTGATATTCATAATTGAAAGAAAAGTTGTACGACGAGAACTGTGCTACCGTTAATCGACTTCTTTATTGCTAATGTGCAAAGTAAAGGCAATTGATTAGACTTTTTATTCAACGTAGATATTAGATACATGCAGTGGTATCAAATTTAATAATAAAAGAGGTTCAAGAGTTTTAGTTTGAAAAATTAAAGCCAAATATATTAGAGATTGTAAAATGTAATATAGAAGAATATAATAGTTAATAACTGATGGATAATAATAGATTGCTAGCCGATGGAAAGAAATAGATATCGAACGAAGATGAAATTTCTTCAGCAGCCCCGAATAAACTTCGATCTCGTTGTCAAGTTTGAATTTCAAGACCGCGCGAAAATTGGCGAAAAGTGCGTCCATCGTTTAACACTGTAACACAAAAGACGAACTAACGAGGAATGCGAGTCCCCGAATGGATGACTATTATTTCATTTGTATCGGTCCCTTTGTCCGGCGATAGTAGCCGACCGTGGCTTCCAATTCTACACAACTATTCGATATCCGGATCGATCGCCGGCCATTCTACGCCGGGAACAAGCGTCTTAATTAATTACAAATGGTAACGAAGTAAAATCCTTGCCGGACGGCCAATCAACTTTCTATCGGTATTGTATTTATTGTCGGCCGAAGAAGAAAGAAAGAAGGAGAGAGAGAGGGAGGGAGACCCCTATTGGCAATCAATGAGGAGGAAAATAGCCATTAGCCGAATCACCGTGCTCCAAATGATTGATCAAATAGCCGATATCTCATCTTTGGGAATAATGCTTCGTCAAGTGTCCGGCCGGAGGTAACGTCCGCGCCCGCCGATTGCTTGCAACGTTGAATGCGGAATGGTAGAGAGAACGAGAGAGAGAGAGAGAGAGACAGAGAGAGTCGACCAGGGCAAATCGATGCCACGGCGACGAGGCATCTCGAAAAGAACCGGCTATATCTGGCAAGCAGATTGCTTTGCGGATTGCTTCGCAGATTGCGTGCGCGGCCCGTGGCCGCAATTATCTGGATTCTTTATGCGGCGCGTTTCGAAAGTTGCGATTGGCGGGGCATCGAGGACGGCCGGCCGGGGTCCAATCGACTCTGTGAGGGCCCAGAGAGCGAAGATCCGGCCCCGTTCGCGGCAAATGGGCGTAGAACGCGAGCGGGCAGACACACATCAGCACGACGATCGCTCCGGAAGAACGCGCCGATCGTCCATTGTCGTTCGCCATTCTCAACGGCCATTCAGCGTGCATTGGCTCGCCTTCGTTTCCACCGATTCGACGCACTTACACGCCTTCCTGGGCTTCGACGTTTTGTTCCCGTTCCTCCGGCAATCGCGATACACCGACCGGGAGCCCCACCTAGCACCGAGTTCAAACACGGCGTTCCACGGTACGACGCGCCGCGACGGTCCCTTCTCGCTTCCGGTGTCGCCTGTTTGCGGATCCAACCCGCGCAACCGGGAGGAAATTACTAAGATTCGTTGTCCGTTACGTGATTGCTCGCGGAATCCAGGTTTCGCGAGCCCTCGTTGCGCAATCGTACGTTACGAAATCCTGGCGCGATCGCCGCTTTGGAGAATGGAAACCGCTGCTTCGTTTCTTTGAGAATCGATTGCCAGTGATTTGTTTAGAAATATTTTATCTTTCGTGGAAGATGTATGGATAATGAAATTTTCTACACCTTTCGATTTTTGTTCTAAGCAATATTATTACTTTTGACTTTGTTTTAGTTTTATTTGGTTGCTGAACCCTAAAAGGTCCATAAAGGTCAATTCAGTTAATAAAATAGAAGCTGGACAAGTATTATTGATCACAGTGATTAATTTAATAAATAAAATTTAATTCACTCGTGTAATAATATGAACAATGAATAATTCTAAATATAGTCAACTACATAGTTGTCAAAAATGCAATCTATCTGATAATAATATTTTTCTATCACTTGTCGTACGATAAATGTAATCGTCGAAAGAAATTTTCCTTCTAATTGATTAAAGAATTCCTAGCCCGTGCCCCTGTAATTTTACCATTTGATTTAAGTAGCTCGCGGTCGAGTGTAAATAAAACAATTCGTTAGAAATTCGATAAACTTCAATATACGTAACAATTTTATTCTTTCAGTTGCACCGTGTCTGCCAATAATTGTTTGGGATAGCACTGTCATTTTTCGGACGTGGCGGAAATTGAGAAAAACGTTAACCCTGCCGACCCGCTGAACGATACAAAATGGGCGACACGTCACAGGTATTCATTTCCCCCGGTTGTTTCACGATACATTTCGCATCGAGGAGGAATAAAAGTGAAAATCTATTTATTAAGATATCAGTGGTCGGACGCTGTTCGAACAGGTGCGTTCGTTTGCGGAGACATTGGTGAAATCTAGTCACACCTGACTATGTTAACAAACCACTGTAATTTGTCTGCATCCGTCATTTCTATCTATCTTAAAATTATTTTATATATGTCTCGTTTTCTACAAGATTTGAGAACGGAAAGCAAAAGTCGAGAATGAAACTCAGTTAATGAAAATAGGAATATAAAACATTATTACATTTCAATACTGTGTTCAATTTATGTTAGGTTATGGTGAAGAAGGAATAATCGCTGTGAAAATAATATACAAAATAAGCGAAGTTATATTTTATAATTTCTATTCTATATGCTTTAATATTTCTCCATTTGATATGCTATAAAATGTAGTTGTAATGGATGTAGGTATACATAGTGGACTATAATTACTGTGGTCAATGCGTAAATACAAAATTGTGCGATCAAAAAATTTAAACTTCAAGTCGCGATTTAATAACTGAGCTATTAGAAAATTTCGATTTGAAATAATGGACATAAGATTATCTCGATTATGGATTACCTGTAAGCGGCGCGCGAAAATAACGACACGGCGCGCATTGTCACACGCGTTCTCGCGCGTTCTCCTGGCGACTCGGAAATTTTAGTAGGCTATCAAGGGACGAACTAATGTTCCCGCCATTTCGTCGAGGGCCCTCGACGATCGCTACCTGTTTGGCTCTTCGTAATAAAATTTGTGACGGTTTCCGTGGCTCATATGCATAATCGACGTAAATCGCTTTTACCGCGAGCGCTGCGTTAACGTCGCTCAACAACGCGTAAAATCAGGGGTGATAATTTGGAATTAAACGAATTAGTATGTTATGGCTTTGTAATTGTGTTACACCGGGCCGGCGGTGTGCGCGGCCGCTTGTAAATTCGATAAAAGAAAGTGTTTGTGAAGTCGCTCGCGCAGCGGATTCTCGCTTGTACAAAGCGCGGCGCGCGGGCGCGCGCGCGCGTGTATGTACACGCGTGTTTGAAATTCGCGCGACCACTTCGTTGCGGCCGCGTATATAAATTAATTATTTCATTAACCTCGTTCAACTTCCATTTCAATTTGCCCGGTCGCCGGGCCCGGCAGATTTTTCAATCCAACGTCAAGTCGCGTTACATCTACGGATATATTGTCTAATCAACTGTGCATCGCGTAATCCCGCGAAGGTATTCCCACGCTTGAATTCGCAACATTTAATACGGCGAACGATATAATCAAGTATTTAAAGTAATACGGCATCCGCAGCAAACAGCTCGTCTCAAGATCGTGACAATTAAACCAGGAAGAAGTGCAACGGCAGATAATACTTTTAAAGCATTATTAAATGCGGATCTTTTAGCGGAATTTTCTGAATCTATTGTACAGAGGTTGATTAAAAACTTTTCTCTTTAGCTATTTCAATCATTTCGGATTTCATATTCTTCACGTAACTGCATAAAATGGGTAATTCATAAGCTACGTTTAGTAAAACTTTACGTCGTTGCTTATTCGCAAAAATGTTCCAAAATTACGTCCTTATCTTAAACTAAGCCGTTTCCGAAGTCTTTAAATAATTCGATTTCATAATTAATTTACATTTGTCTAGACGTATCTGTTTCGTGAACTTTTCTCGTGTATTCCAGCAGGGAATATTGCATCCGTTCAACCAATTTTGTAAAAATTGCATAGGATATTCGCGAATGGTAACGAGAATTAATTACGACCAGTATACTGGGCAAACGCGATCGAGTTTGGGAAAGTACTGTCGATCTGTGAATCTCAGGGATGGAACTCTTAACGAGAGTTTGAGAAATGTTACGTACGCCGAGGTCAATCGGGGGTGAACCGTTTCATCTTAAGCAGATGTCGATGTGTGATGCGAAGTTGTTACGCTAATCCTTCGTTACTGGAAAGTTACTGTGACTAATCGGGGAACGGAACTTCCATCATGGGAAGAACCAGTGCCATATGCTTCGTAAATTTAATCAATAGAACTGATAAGAAACACTATCACGCTGAATTGCGTTTAAACGAGCTCGTCGCATTCCCAACGCGACGGTTCACGTTGAAAACCTCGTTAAATCCAGTGCACGCGATCTAAAAAATAATTTGTCTTAAAAGAATTTTGAAATATTGTCAGATATTTTCGAACTCGGAAAGAGAAAAGTAATCATCATAGGTAAGCCAATAAGTCAGTAGTTTTGTTACAAATGCACGTAATACGATATAATATATTTTAAGAACAAAGAGAATTAATGCGCAATTAAAGTTCATCACTCAAAGGCATGTTTTCGAACCGAATCAATATTTGCTTTTGTAAAATATTTTCCTTCAAATTTGATTTAACATGCATTGGCTATTTTGGAAGATAACACTGAAAAATCGTCTGCACTAAACGGCCTTTAATATACGGGGTGGACCACCCGAAGTCGCTTAAATGCTCCCGCCAGTTGCGATAATACAATGAATTTCTAGCACGCGAATGTTACTGAAAATAAATTTCACCGCAACGAAAACTTATACGACTTCGATGCGGTTAAATGTTCCCGTATAAATTAATTCTCTGAAATCGTCATGCTTTCAACAACACGATATTCTACTGCATATGCCGAGCATGCTGCCAGCTTCGAATCTCAGGAGGGAATTATCTTATCAGAAAAATCTCGCTAACAATAAGACGCCGTTCTATAATTATATAGAATTCACTCACCGATCGAGAGATATCGGTGGCTACCTTGGGCCGATCCACCCAGTATATTCCGCGAACCGCGTTCAAACATAGTTACAAAGATCGCGCGCACCATTAAATCACATTTTATCGGAGCCGGCTCCAAACATTTTTCACTGTGCATAAACCATTGTTCATCGGAGCGTTCAGAAAGTCGTATAAATGAATTTCAATCGCAGACAGCGGCATCGGCGTCGCCGGTCACCTAGCAACGGAACATTGTCGAAAAAAAAAAAAGCGCGCGCACCCTGGTTCGCGCACGATGAAAATATAAATTCGCGATGATTCGCGGAGAGAGAGAGAGAGAGGGAGAGAGAGAGAGAGAGCCGGGTTCACAAAGGCCGAGCGAAGGAAGAGCTTAATGTATTCGGTGTTTCGCATTAAGTAGTCAAACGAACACCAATGCGCGCCGCGAACGGCGACACCTTCCTTCGAGCCTCCCGGCCGCGTTTCCGCGCAAACGAGGAGCCCGGCAGGGCCCGATAATTGAAGCACAAAGATTCCCCCGACACCTTGCTCCTCCTTTAATCAGAGGGAGCCTCAAAAGAATCTGCTGTTCTCGAGAGCGAGAGCGTTAAACTCGCAAAAACCGATTCTTATTCCCAAACGGTGGGCTGGGGTTGCCTCGTAAGAGCCCACCCCAACACCGGGGGTGGCGGGTTTCACAGCAGAGGCGCAAAACCGTTTCCCGGTCTACCTTTGAAGCTCTAGCTGATCGGCCAGGCGAGGAGGATCGTGCCAGCTCGCGCAGAATTCGGCGCGGCTGACGAGTGACCACTCGTAGAATCACTACGAGTGTCTACTCGAACCAAAGGGAAACACTCTTTCCGCGTGGTTTGGTTGTTTTGCCGGGTGATCGGCCCGGCTTGGTGGTCGGGAGGTCCAGGAGGACCGGGAGCGGACTGGGAAAAAGAGACAGAGAGCCGGGGAAAGAGAGAGAGAGAGGGGAAGAGAGCGAACGAAAAAGAGAGAGAGAGAGAGAGAGAGAGATATGGAAGAGAGAGGGAAGAGACTGCGGAGCAAGGGAGAAAACGGGGGAGAACAGGGTGGAAAACAATTAAGGGAAGACGAGGAGAGGTCCGCCTTGTATGATAATGCGGTGTAACCTCCGGTAGAGGAGAACGATACGATGAAGGAGGAGGTGGAGACGACGGCCTAGGAGGTGGAGGAGACGGCGGCCGGAGGATGAGGCCGGATGAAGCGCGGAATGGAGGGGCAGCCGCGAGAACGGGGTTGGCGGAGGTCGTGGTTCTTACTTTGCATTCCTTTGTGTGTCCTCCTGAGCCCTCCATCTACCTACCCTCCTACAACCCAGTCATCCTCCTTCCTCTTGAAGCTTGAACTAACGCCCGTGGTTTTAATGCACTTGTCTACTCCACATACCGTTCATAAAGACATATATGCCGTCTGTTGAACGAGTGGGCAGGAGGACTGATTCTTGGAAAGAGAAGCGAGACAGAGAGAGAGAGAGAGAGATAGACGGCGCGCGAGGAACGGGCCGACGGGGGTGACGTGGAGAAGGTTTGCGGGAGGAGATCGGGCCAGGGGTGGGTGGAGGGCGAGAGGTTTGCCAGAGGAAAAGGGAGGAAAAGGGAGACGGACCACGCGACTCGCTCGAAGAAGAGAGAGACGGCGCCCCGCAAAGAAGAGCCACGAGCCAGAGAAGGGGAGAGCATAACGATATGAAATGCATTTTAAATTCTAAGCATTCGCTCGCGTCATGGAAAGACCTCGGCTCTTTGCTCGCATAATCCTGCCGGTGATGTACAAAAGTCAAAAAAGAACGGCGGAGAGCCGGGGAAGAATTAAAGTGCACTGGTCGAATCAAACCTTTGCCGGGGAGCCGGCGCCCTGGGGGGCAAGGAACTCTTCGGCCGGTCTTTAATCGAATCTGCGGATGGTCGATGCAAGACGATCGTCTGACGTGCTATATTTTACGGATGGTCGATGTAAGACAATCGCCTGACGTGCTCGATTGTACGGAAGATACTCTTCCTTTTAAATCGGAATTTCTGATCTGCAGTTGCAGAGACTTGTTTATTTAACAACTACATCGGTTGCGCTGGTTTATAAAAATGTCCACGTCCAGATTGCATTTTTGAATCTTGAATTATTCTTTTAATTATTGCTTTACGCAAAACAATCATTTTCTTTGTCCATTACAAGAAGCAATGTTACAGTGATAGTCCTGGATTCTTGTTATATTTGCAGAGTCTGCACTTAATCTATTGAGAACTATTAATAAATGAATGAAACTCGTAACAGATCGTACATCAAAAATTTTAATTGATTTTTAATAGAAATTTAAGTTACGATTTTTAATAGTGTGAATTTAATAATTTAGATAGTTTAAGTTGATAGTGGACAATAAAAATATTTCTTTTGCAATCTATATGCTCGTGCTCGATGTCATCGATATTGTAAAGTTTGTTATTGCAAGGATAAAAATCTATAATTATATTAAAAACTTCTCAGACGATACAATATAGGTGCCCACGCTGAAATAATAGTATTACGTAACCGTGGTTATTTTATGAAGGCTACTCTATTAAGTTCGTTGAACAATTTTCTTGCATTTTTACGGAACATTGACCGTAAACTTCACTCTATACAGTTAAAATTTATGTAACTGAGTGTTACCAATTTCGTGCAACTACTTGGACTAACAATGAAAGTGAAACACACCTTGATATTGTTAAAAGATTCGCGTTAGTTAATGTACACAGGCGTTCAACGATCTTCACAATTAGATTTGTATTGTAAAAGTATTGTTAATAAGTAAAAATTTGTATCGGCATATAATTTTGATCAGCATGAAAATGTCAATGATCAAGGTGCGCATTCACGGAACATCATCTAAACGATTCTACCATAGAATTGATCTTCAACTTACCTTTTTTGTCCTTTTATTTGCGCACCGACCGACTGTCAGCTATGGCGTCATTCGTTAATCTACAAAATAGAGGAAACCGTTTAGAAAAGCACGCCCAGTCTTTCCGGCATAGTTTCGCAACAGCATGCTCTATATTCGCGTCGCGTTACAAAAATCTGCGGTACTGTCGGCGGCCGGCTAGCTCATCGAGAGACAAAGTCAAGAGCGGCCGGAACGGGACTCATAATAATACCGATTTTATCGTCGGACGCATAAATCGAATTTAACAGGTCGTTTACGGTAATTTTAATCAATTTCAAGTAATTTCTATTAAATCGTGCCACCTTCGTCAACGGTCATTGTGCGATCCGTATATACAAGCGCGATACACATTATATGCCGCGTAGCCTTCACTGGAATCCGCAAATATTTGCGCAACATTATAACAAACGGTCGGGCGAGACCGGACTGATTGTCGGCCGTACAAAGACTCGATAAAATCAGCCAATTGCCGTGCCTCGATCACCAATAAAGCGCCGCCGTTTTTCGTCGCTGTCGCGACACACGAGCGAGCGGGAAAAGAAGCTGAAACGCGCGATCCTCGAGAAAGAATGAGAGCGGAGATAAAGGAGGAAGAAAGAAAGAGGACGCGAGCGAGAGAGAGCAGTTTTTTTTCCTCTCGTTTCTTTTAAAGAGACCGTCTCACGTGCGTCGGCGACACAATGGGGAGAGTAAGGTGGGGTCGGACCGTGGATGTACGAGCCCTGGTACACGTCGATTCAGAGAAGAGAGGAACAGAGAGAAATCCTTTTCATTCGAGGAAAAGAAAGCGGGCGCGAGATTCGCGCTTCATTCATGGCCCAAGTCTATGGAGCGAAAAGAGAGACTTATCCTTCGAAAAATGTAATTAGCATGTCTTCGCACAACGGGCCAGACAATGATGTCCTTTAATTAGTATGCGTCTCCGTGGGTATGGCAGCGGCGGCGGTTGCCTTTCTTTCCGCCACTACCCCCGAGAGAGAGAGGGAGAGAGAGAGAGAGAGAGAGAGAGCGTGATCCTCGTGTCTCTTAGCCTCCCCGCGTGTAGACAACAAACACACAGCCACACGCACCGGAGCCGACACACCCCGATAGGCGAATTCCACCAACGAACCGTGCACATGTGTGTGTTGACGTATCGTAAGTTACCGCACACCGCACGAGTGTCAATACGTGCGTATCCACGGACGGAGCGCCGCGCGAGCGGCCGCGTCGCACTTATCCGCGATACGGAAATGCTCCTTCCTGCCTTGTCGGCGCGACTTCAAAGCGATCGCTTTTTAATAAATAGGCTGACGAGGAACGCTGTTAATAGGTCGCCAACTGGTTTACATTCTTTTCGCTGGTTCGCGTTGCGAGAGCCAATGTTCGAGATGACTACGTCGTTTAACCCCCTGTCACGCCATTTTCATCACAGATTTCTAATTGTTTTCTAAACATTTTTTCGAATGCATTATGTTTATTTGCCTAGACTTATATCGAAGGCTTAAATATTGATGAGAACACAGCAGACTGTTGCTCCAATTTTTAGATCTTAAGGATGCTCGAGTCATTCTTTGTGGATATCGTTTAAAATAATTTGATTTTAACATATTGCTCAAGATAAAAACGCGTTTTGTTTTTTTTTGACAATATACGCTGTTTGGTACCTCAATTGTTTCTATCGAAAACTGCATTTCTTTAAAATCGGACATTTCATTTAATTCTTTTACGCTTCGCTGCAAAAATCAATGTTGTGGCCGTTTAAATTATCGAATAATTTGTTAACTAGTTAACTAGATGTTTTTCAATACCAAACATTTTTTTTTATTATCGAGAAGAAGAACAGCGAGCAGCAGGTTGCAGATTGCGATTGTTCGTTACCTGTTTACGTGATCAAAAAATTGTACAGAATTGAAGTTGCGCGAAAGTTTTATTCAATGTTACTGTATTACCTATTTTATTGTGCAGCGCGGAGTAAAATATTTCATAAATGCATTCCGTTGCGAAGTGTATTTGTGAAAAACGATACTAGTACAGTTTGTATCAATAAAATCAGAATTCTACCACGGAGGCTAAATAAAAAAACTATTTTTATTGATTAGCGACAACCGTGACACCTGCTCTTCGACCTCTCTGTAATATTTTACACTCCACTCAGGGGAAGAGAATTTTTTCTCGAATTTACTTTGAATCACAATGTTAATTAATGCAAATTTCTTCTAAATAATGCGAGATGATTTTCGTGTAAAGTTACAAAATTCGAAAAGAATTCCCAGAAATGAAATACTATAATTATTAATATTCTCTATAATTGTCCCTCACCTTGTAAACAATCATAAACTTTTCGGAAAGTGGAGATACGATCATTCGAGCCACACGGCTCGATTTGGCATCCGCCAATTGTCAAGAACTATACAAACGAATCGTATCTCCTCTTCCCAAATTGTCCATTTTTGTCTAACACTGAGAAATAATTACAGAAACTTTGCTGTACGTAGTAACAATTCGATCGCAGGCAAGAAAATATAAGGTAAGTCTGCAAAGCCAGACGAGCGTTAAAAATAGCCTCGTCTAACAATAGGTGCGTCGATTTCGTTGTCGTCGAAAGTTAATTTTACCGAAGATAATGTCTTGCGTCAAACGTAGCCCAATAACGCGGAACCACCGTGTGCCCGCGTTATTATTAAAACACAGTCTTGACGTAAATATGTTTATAAGTCGACCGCGCGCGTTACGCGGTCGTTCGTCTTTTTTCGTTAGGTCGAAGGTCGTTCCCAATGACACGTGTTCCCACGCCTCTAGAAGACCGCGCGCTTTAGCATCAGACAGCAAGCGAACCACCGCTAGATGCGTGACGTGACTATGACGCATTAACGCGACACGTCGATTCGCAATTACCGTGCGAAAATCCGTTCGCATCCTCGAGACAATTGCAAGGGGTGATGAAGGACACCAATTGCCGTTGTGCCAGCAGCAGAAAGCTGCGCGACTTCCGGGACGGTAATATCTGGCGTTAGATCGTACGCGGCGGAGGCAATTGCGTGTGATAAACAGCATCGTTATCAAAGGAAAACATGGAACGCTCTTCAGAGACAATTAGAGAGCGAACGCGGCCGGGAGAGGTTAGCGAACAAAAAAAAAATGATTCGATCACCGCCCTCAATCCCATCTTCCGGATTTTTGACTCGAGCGTACTCTCATTCTTTTTTTTTTCGTCCACGCCGTGCTACCATTTTTCCTCATGATTTTACAACCGAGTGGTGTAACATAATTTAATGTAACTTTCTGTATACTTCCCTGTGTTATACTATCCACGATAAAGTAACTTTTACAATTTTGTCCGTCTTGAATTTTATCTACGTAAATGTTCACATTTTCAAGAGCAAGAGGTTACTACCATTTCGAATTATTAATTTTAACGTCTTACTACGATCGTGGAAAAGGATTTATTGGACTTTTCATGCAATTTTTGCCTCCTTTAGTTCAATCTTTTAGTGTATAACTGGTTACAAAATCGGCATTGTTTTAACTTTGCAAAATTTCATGACGACTCGCATAAATTCTTGTTAGCAAGATTAGGTATCAAATTGAATTATGTCCGTGCACTGATGAGTTAATGATCAGTAAAAGCACATTTATGGTACGAGTAATCGTAAAACAAGATACGATGGTATTTCTGGTATTAATCGACCCCATAAACTGGCAAATTATAGTTAGGTACAATGTCAGGCTTTTATGTTACCTTTCGATAGCGAAGTGAAGAGTAAAATATAAATATTTTAATCATTGCAAAATATTTTAAAAATTTGTTATTCTTGCACTTGTGCCGTGAATTTGCCTTAATATCTACTGCAGTGAATTTGCCTTAATATCTACTGCAGTGAATTTGCCACCTTCGCAAAAAATATCAAATATAGTTCTCCGACGATATTTTGTCTTTCAATTGCTACCTTATCATATATTCCAAAAATTTCGTTTTACTTATTTCACCATTTGAAGCGACGCGCCCTTAAATGCTCGGAACATCAAAGTTTTGACATTTTCAACCACGCGGGGAGTTTAAAATCCGTATCTCTTCGCGTGCAGCAGACGTTAACGTGTCAAAGTGAAACGCTTGGCCGTGAAGCGCAATGACCCCATGCTAAACGCAATTTAATTATGGGACAGCTCGCGGTGGTTTCGGCAGAAGAATACGGATGACGCGGCCCCGGACTCAAAATCGCTGGATCTGGGTCAATGCCGCGATTTAACTGGACCGGAGCCTTTCGGGGATTGAACGAATATTGAAATTACGGGAATGCAACGAACTTTTGCATAATGAGTTCGCGGGTGGCGGAGGTGGCGGTGATCGACCGACTCTGCCCGTGCACGTACTCTCGCGCGCGCACACGCCGACCGTCACATGAATATTTTCATTTGATTGCGTTAATTAAACTGGCTGCCAGCCGATGACCTTTGAAGTTCACCGGCCGCGACATGTGTACACCAATTACCGATATTATTAATTGCAAAGAGTTCAACGCGTTCGATCGGCGGCCCTGCCGCGTGCTCGCCCGTGTTTTTCGTAATCCACGGAAGGATGATTAAAGAAGCGCGCGGGAATCCACCCGCGGCCAAAAAGACCGGCGAGCTTCGCGAACAAAACTCTAATTTGCTTGTCTTAATTTGATTTTTTTGATCGACTGTATTTCCGTGCGCGTGTGGTCGCGCGCGAGACGACGACACGTGTCGAATAGTACAACAGAAATAGACAACGAATAGGAAAAAAAGCTTGCGAGGTATTGGTCACCGAATATTTTCAATATATAAATTTTCTATGATATTTAGTGGATCGTTTAAAGGAACGCGGGAAAGAGTTATAATGTAAAGCCAATCCATCGATTCCTATCGATAGATTTACAAAATAGTTCTGTTCCATCATTAATTACGGCTAAGCGAAAATCAATGTATAAAGTAAATTTCGCTAAATAATTATTCGGAATATCGTTTACCGTGTAATGTTAGCACTAATTGGGAACTGTTACTTTTCATTTAGATTGCTGAGCTAATGGTCTGCAAAGTACCGGGTATGGTTATCAGCGACATCTAGTGGGGTTTCCATCATTTCACCGTACATTCTAGTAACTCCGAAAGAATATTATTTTTACACTGAATTGTATCGGCAAAACTATATTTACCTCGTCAATTAAACTCCACTTGTAACGTTAACACGGCAGAATAAAAATTCAATGATTTTTAATTTTCAATCATTTTTACATGAAATTAAAAAAATTAGTAAATTGAAGGAATATTTCCTACTTAAAATAGTTTTCAATAGTTTTATAGTGTATGAAAAATCATTATATTCTTTATTCTAATCGTTTCTAACCTCACTGTAGTTCTTAATAGGTACAGAAAGATAAAAAATACACGTTGATCTTTTAAGGAACGTTTTGAATCGAGAATCGATAAAAAATAAGAATAAACTTGCCACTTTCGACTCTATAAAAATTCTTAACCTTCTGATAATAATAACTATATGCATTCTTTATTAGTTACTTACATAAGGTTTTACGTAAATATTCAAAAGCTTTCTCTACTACGTAAAATCCAAGAAAAATTAATGGACGAATGTTTTTTTATATAAAATGCATACAGTGAGCGAGAACTGAGAACAATGTTGTTCTTAAAACGTCTAAGGGAAGAAAAAACACGCGTCACCTTTAAAGGACGTTTTATCCCGGAGAATCAATAAAAATAAGTATAAAAAATTGCCCGCTTCTTTTATCGATTTCCCCCACTAACAATTCTTATTCTCTTCGCCTTAATCATCCGGTAATAATAACTACATATATATATATATAATATGTATATTCGTTGTTTCTTGCTTAAATGGTGCTTCGAATAAAAACTCAACAGCTTTCAGTGCTACATAAAATTCGAAAAAATTAATACAAATATGTTTCCTATATAAAATACACACGTCGCGCGAAAACCCCAGAACAATGTTGTTCTTAAAACGTGTAAGAGCAGAAAAAACACGCGTCACCTTTTAAGGACGTTTCACAACGGGGAATAGATAAAAATAAGTAGAAAAAAATCGTCCGCTATTCTATCGATTTCCTCCACTAGCCGGATACTCGTAGTTTTCACGGGAAAACGCTATTGTTCCTCGTTTACGAAAAATTACCAGCGAGTGAATGAAAATGCTACGGGAGTTGACGAAATAATAGGACGGTGACGATCGTTCGTCGCATTCCCTTGAACACGATTCCCCGCGTAGCCGTAGCCGTGAAAATGAAATCGAGACAATAAAAAGTGGTGGAGTGCAAAGGGCAGCTCCCCTTGTTTTTGAAAGATTTGAGGCGGCGCGGTAAACTTTTACGACCCTCCGCGAAGGAGCAGCGCGCGCGCCTCGCGCTCCTAAGCTCGTTGAAACAAATGTAGCCGAATGCTGGCCTATTTGCATACTCATTGTGCCGTAAGAGCTTCGCCCTAACGTCGCTGGTTGGCTGGTCGCATGGAGAAACAGGAAACGGTGGTGTGGGCGGCAGCGAAAGCACCGACGAAAATTGGGTGTAAGCCGCGCGCCGAGGCGAACGGTGAAAATCGGCGGCGACGAAAGAATTTATCAGTTAGTCGCGCGGCGAACGGGGGGGGGGGGGGGGGGCCCCCGTGCTCCTTTCCCCCGGGGAACACCGAAAAACCACGACCGTGAGGAATCGATCGAATAATTATTTTTATACTGAGCTAAATATCAGATTGCCCATAGAATATTATTTTCGAGAAAAATTGTTTCGCTGTCCATTCGGTATGAAAAAAAGCAGCCGAATCCATAGAAATTCTCATACAATTTTGCGCATCGATGTTACGCGATCTGTTGCCGAATACTGTTGAAAGGATTCAAGTCCGCGGGTTTATTGTTTCCCTCTTTTATGATTCTGCGCAACATTTCGAAATAGCATCTACAACCCGCGCACCAAATGACCAAACACTGAACACAATTTTCGAGCCGTTTTATCTGCTTTTGGTCTTAGAAAATGAGAAGTGAATTTCATAAGAACACTATTATTTCGGTAAGTATTTCTAGGCGATAATTTGCAGTTACTTTTCTCTGTTTCGAACAAAAGGTTTTACTTACCGCATAGGCGTACAACCGCGAAGAATCATAGCAAGATAATTTGTCGATGTAGTTTGCTGCTGGAAACAATCTGAGCAGAGAATATTGAACGATATATTCGATATTACTATTTCGCGATTTGAACGACGATTTATTTTATTTATTTCGTTAATGGTTCGCGGAATTGACGGAGCACGCTATGCTTGGAACAAAAGCCGACTTCCCCGAGACTGGTTGATTCGTATGCCGCCCAGGACGCGACTTCTTTATGTCCCAGGAGATTAGGCTCGACGATCATGAACCCGGCGAAACTTTCGGCTAGCGTCGCGCAGTGTTTACTACGACGATGACGAGGATACGTTAAGATACGTCACGGTAGTCCAAAACTTAGCAAATCCTGACAACGGCCGCCATTTGGGAATGCTTAGCAGTCGTTGTACCCAACACTTGCCAAGATATAACCCGACAATAGCAATTTTGAAAGCTTGCGGCGTGCCGATGCAACGCGCCGCGTTTGGAAGCTCGCCTAATCGTTCGATCCTCGCGCCCCTCCGCGCCGTTCGCGACATCGGCTACATAATTTCGCATTAAAAATCGGAAGGCTGGATTTTACGACGAACTTAATATTTCGTTTTCTGTTTGTTTGCACGGCCTCGGAAAATAATTCACCAAATATGTAATATAGCTGATGATAAAGAAAATTAATCATTTTATCGAGTTGCTTGTTAAAGGAATTAAATTAATTCATTTACGGCGATATTGATTAAATGATAATGCTTTTCAGACAAACCGAGTTATTAAAAAATGTTATATTATTAATTAATGCTATTTTTAAGAATAATTATGACTCGGAATTTATCAAACTGGGCTCGCAGACTATATGTATTGTTACTTTCAGCTTTAATTACGTAAAATCAACAATCGCAAAGAATAAAATAGTAAAAATTAACAGAGATTTTTGACAATAATATTAAATATTTTCTGACGATTATATTAAAGATTATAGACATTGTAATTGCAAAATTGGCACTCTTGGCAGTTTTCTCCGAATGTCTGGATGTGGCGTGTTTCCATAAATGTCAACCGGATCTCCCGAAGACTGAGCCCCCATAAAATACAAAGTGTCATCGCGAGTTACTTTTCATTTGACACACCTCGGAACACGGCGGAAATATCACCGAGGCGCGGCAGCCTCAAGTTCCAGCGGCAAAGTGAACGAGAACTTTGAGAAACACGTCGCGAACCCATGGGATTCGGGATCCTGAGATTTCATTACGCGATGTATTCTATTATACTCGTCTGCTTTTAAACCTCCGATACCGTGCCCCGGCGAAAAACTTCCCGCTACTTCGCGGAACAGAGATTTGACGTGATCCCTTTCGCAAATTAGTTTTCGGGGAATTAATTAAGAACCGACGCAGAACCGGAGAGGTAAGACAGCGGCCGATGGGAAACGCGAAGGTTAATTCCGGGCATCCACGCTCGAACGAGTTTTAGACCTTATTTCGGAAATGATCGTACTTTGTTCTTTCCTACCATTTGTATTTAGTGAATGGACATTCTTTTTGAATAAAACCGTAGACGTATAAAAACGTGAAATAAGAAAATATATTACTGGAAACAAATTCAACCTCACCATTAATGAAAAGACTAAAAATTACGTTTCTATCGAAGTTTTAGCAACTTTTATGTGTTACAGACTCTGGAATTTTATACATTTATATGAAGCGCAAGTAATAATAAAATTCACGCTTTCGTAAATTTTAACAATGCTCCTGGAGTGAAAATATTCAAATCGTTCGTGAAACTCCGATCGTTAAAAGTTATGCCCCGAAAATTGTATTTTTCATCAAAATCTGCAGTCTAGTTATAAATACATGAACTTTTGTAGTTTTCTCATAGTTTTGTATAAAAAATCTCTTATTTACTATTACGAGAAAGTTGCACAAGTTTTTAATCAATGTTCGCAACGATCGATTTTGTCAGAACAGGAAATTCCGCGACACATTATTAAAAGCGCGCAAAACGGAACCTTTTCCGATGCAACAAGTAACGAGCGTTGTAATCTTTATCACGACCAGAAAGTTCAGTACAGAGTTAATCACATTAACGACTATGCCGAAGAAGATATAGTTCACTGAGCAACAAGCGCCGTTTAAAACCGACGACGTTTAACTACTCGAAATACTTGATGGATAAACGTCATTCGAAAAGACGAAAGTAATAATTTCTTTACCAACACACGGTGTTAGAATTCATAACATTTATTTGGCAGATTTATACGCTAGTTAATTCAATTAATGTAGAATGTGAGAAAAGTAAATGGATATCGAGTAATCCCTTGAAATATTTGTCACAATGTTTCAGGAACAAATTATAAAAATTGTAAAATCGATATTTCTAAAATGAATTTATCATTGATCAAACTATTTCCCAGAGTACTACTACCATTTCATAAAACCTTCCGCACAGATATTTTTCAAAGATTGATAAATGATAAAAAATTTAGTACAAAACTGACACGGTCGTTCCTTTCGTTTCGAAAATATGTAAACAGAGAGGGGATCCCCGGATTCCTTTCCCCGGCAAGATTTCTTCATTGAATCGAGGCGTCTGTCACGCGGTTAACAACCCCGGGATCGCAGACGCGGAGGAACCCGTTCTTTGTGCGAGGGAAGCATGGCAGCCCATTCTCTCGTCGATAGTGCGTACATGGATTTTGATAAAAGTCACTCGGGCTGCCTTTCGGCCGGGAACAAATATTGGAAGTAGTGCCGGCCGATAAGCGTGAAACTCGGAATCCGAATCTGTCGTAGATTATGCCGGGTTCGCCGTTGTTTACGCGGCCGCGCGCGCGCGCGCCCCTGTGTATGTACGCGTGCACGCACACGCACACACACAGGCCGGGATCGGTCTCTGCTTTACGAGGCAGATGTTGATAACGCGCGACAGACAGCGACAGAGACGGGGACAGTGACAGCTGGCCCGTATTGTTCGACACGTTCGCTGATTATAGGTCAAAGGTCCCTTACGAGTCGGAAGAATTATCGAAGAAGGGCTCGACAGTTTTCTCGTGCGCCCGGAAGGGTGCAGCTCGCTACGACTCCCGCCGATTAATTCCGTGCGAGCCCTTTCGTCGCGCGTAATCGCGATCGATCCTCGAAATTCGAGACTTCCGATCAAGCTCGCTATTTTTCAAAAGCTTTTTGCGTTATTATATTTCATTCAATATCACGTTATCACTCTATAAGTACAACTTACTAAAAACTAAAATTATTACAGCACCGAACATTTTTATCTTGGATGTAAGTGGGCGTAGCAGTGAATAAAATATTCGAACAGTGAATCAATTACATTATTAAATGAGATAGAGAAACGAGCTCGGCTACTCAAGTGCTGATCAAATTTGTAAGACGGAATTATTTGTCGCTAATCCTTGGCCATAAAATTCATTTTTAATTGAAAACAATTTCTAATAATCGTATCCGCGAAAAAGCAAGTGATTATCAATAGTTGAAGTGAAATGGTATAGACGGGTGAGCAATTAATTTTCTGGTCGCAATCGGCGATCAACGGAACCTGTCAAAATGCGCAAGAAGTTTCTCGGACTGCGGCGAGCCGAGACGGTCCGGGAATGATTAACAGCTGAAAAATATGCGGTGGCCGCTCGTTTCTGATGAATACACCATCCGGGGACAGTATAGTCGGACGGCCGACACTCGGCGCGCGAACGGGGTCTGAACTATCGATCACAACAAATATAATTCTCCGTGCCGGTGAACGGAATTCGTTGCTGGCGCCGGTTTCGCACGACTTGTCAGACTGCCGTTGTCTGACTCGTCGCGTCTGATACTACTAAGACGGCGACGCTGTTGCAAAGTGTCGCGTAGGCCGGGCATACTACTCGTAACATGGAAATCGCAATTGTCCTCGTTCACGTTAAAAACTCTATCAACAACGCTAGAAATACCAGACGAATAAGAAAAATCAATTTCAAATTTTTCACATTGGAACCATCCAAGTAGCGTGTATACTACAATAAAAAAATCGTGAAATTTCGAATAATACATTTTTATAATTTTTAGGAAAAACTGATTGCAGGCCGCGTTGATTTCTCGACATTTCCAATGACAATCGATGCGATGCATTTGTTCTTGCGACGCGTTCCCTTCGTGAAAATAGGCGAAATTTTGACGGTGGTAAACGAACTGTGGATTTTACGCGCGGAACAATGAACCGAGGAATTTTACTGAAAATAGTTTTACGTTACTGCGACGTCGCGAGCCATAATAGAAACAGACGTTCGTCGTGGTTGTTTAAACTGGCTCTCAACACATCTGTGCTCGCGTAATATTCTGCAGTGATAAATATCCCCCCATTATCGTTCGTCTGAAAAGGTTCATGGGGTACCACAGTCACCCCACCCACCGGCAGAGAATCAGCCGCGTGTTTTTCTATAATATCTCGACGTAGCGACCGAGGGCTCTAAACGCGCGATTATTTTACCGCGAAATGAAATTTGTTCTATTCAACTGGAATTTCTGAGTGCACTGATTTTTCGAAGATAATCCCTCGTGGTTGTGAACCGATGCACTCGACGAAGTCGAGAGCGAACCGTGTACCAGCGACGATTTATTATCATAAAACTATTTTGATTGATAATTCGTTGCGGAATGTCTCGATTAAACGATCGTCCGAAGAGGCTCGCTGCGCGACGGACCAAGATCAAGCGACAATGACGGTCAAGTGTATCGAAAACGGAGACGGTCGCTGAATACGAAACACTTGTGACGCAAGAGACAACGAAGCTGGATCTAAATGATTGCCGGATCATCGCACGTATCTATTGTTCCCTTGAATTTGCGTTAAGTAGCTCGTTCGCGCAACGATCAATCGTTATTACGACAAGTTCCCTTCTTCAATATAAGTAGCGTGATTCTTTCGTCTCTCGTTCGACACGGTTCACTCCAGCGGATCACTGACTAAACGAAGAAGCAATAACACATAAATGGTAACATAAGGTGTAAAATGTCGTGACCGTACAAGTTCCTTTTTCGAATTATTTAAAAATTCTTTTCATGTACGAGAAAGAAACGATTCCGGCTTCGTCGTTCGTTCGACGAGAGCAGACTAGATACTTGTACGGTCACAGTGTGATAAGGAGAACAAAGGATAATGATAAGAAAATAAATAAACGAGAACACAACACAGAAAGCATAAATTATATTTCGCAATAAGAATTTGGTTTGGAACGAAAGTGAAACACCGACAGCGCACACCATATAAACGGCTCATTGACGATCGCGATGAATAATGGAGGGATCAATTAAATCTCAATTAAACAGCAGCCGAATAATACGGGTCCGTTGCTCTTTTCAGGACGGTCCAACAAGTAAGCGTGTATTTTTTCCTCTCTGTGTCGGGCGGACGCGAAACGCGTTCATTCAGCATCGGAAAACAGCACGCAATCACTCCCGAATAACCGGTTCGCGCGGCGAAACGCTGCTCCATTAAAATTACAATTCACAGTGACCGGAGATAACGACTTGAACAACCGAATGCTTCGGTTTCGATTCAAAGAAGAGCCGCGAGAAAAAAGAACTCGGCGATACGGACGGGTACGTTTCGTCGCACAGTGATTTCGCGGCCGGACGAATTCGTTACCGAGATGGTCGGCCGATCCAGTCGCACTGAACAAGGTCGACAATAATCGAACAAATAACAAGAGGAAAACTAGAGGCAATTCCCATCGAAGACTCGATCGTCCGTTCGAATTCGAGCCGAGGTCAGGAACGACGGATTCGACGAAGGAGACTGATCTGTACCGCCGAGTTTCTAGGGGTCTTAGCAACACTCGCAAAATACACTGGGGCCGATTGGAAGTCCAAAGAATAGCGAGCATCGATTTCTAAGGACATCGGTCACTGAAATCCGGCAGACCGGTGAACACATGTGTCAACAGACGATCACGGTGGATTACCTTATTCAGTATCGGCAGCGGCACGTTATCCGGATGATAAAACTGCACGTGTTACACTGACTCACGACGACGACGACGACGACGACGACGACGACGAGGACGACGAGGACTACGTTTGGTTACGCGAGGCTTAGTTGCTAAACAGTCGAGTGGCACGAAAGAGGAAGTTACGTAGGAACACAGAACAGTCTTGGTCGAAGGCCGACGAAGCACTAGACAGTCGTGACGAGGCAGAGGGACCCGCTACCTTCAGCAGCCGGTAGCAGCCTCGCAATGTCCTTGCACACTGTACCCGATATCTCCACGATACCGTTCCGTCATCTTAGCTTCATGTTCGGAGCCCGGCGTATCGGTACAGTTCGCATTCACAAACGAAAACTAAAAACCGAAAGAAAAAAAACGTGACGACCGCTAAATGATCCACGATCGTCTGTTCGTCATGATCGGTGCGCGGCTACGTCGACTTGGACGACGATCACGAAACAGTTGGTAGAATAGTAGGTATCAATCAAACACACAGACTGTATCCGGTCTCTAGGTTCACGCGTCCACCACTAACAAGTATCACCGGGCTTCTGCGATCATCCGAAGGGACCACCACCGATTAGGGACGCGCGGCACCTCTCTGTCCCTAAGCCCTCGTGCACCACCAACTTCACGCACGCGTCTTCGCACGACGTTTGCTCCTTCGTGTCCTTAGGGCGCGCGTATATAAGAACGCCGGTGACTGCGTGTGTAGCTCGCGGTGGTACGCGTCGGTGTGCGCATGCATTTATATCACCAGTGCCCGCGTGTCACAGCAGCACGACCGTGTGGCGGATCAACGTGATGCGGATCGAGCTGGATGATTTGGCGGTTACGCGCGCGCGTCTGTGTGCGTCCGAGTGTGCCAACGTTCGGCGGTTCCACGGGACGGTTATATATACATATGCGAACGGTAGCGCGCGCGTACGTGTTTACGTGTGTCCGCGGTGCGCGTGTGTTGACGACGTGTGCATGTAGGTATGGTTGGGTCAATGTATCCGCGTGCATGTATGTACGCGTTCGGGTGTAGATGCGAGCGACGCGGTAGCGCGCGCGCGCCGCCTCTACGGTAGTTATGTTACAAGGTGTACGCGTCTTAAGTGATTTCGGCCTGGCTGGTCAGCCCGGCAGCTCCGTATGATGAGGCCGCCGCTTTGCTACTGACAGACCTAAAGACCACCCTAACCCTGCAGTTGGGGACGAGGGGTTCCCCACCCCCGTCGTCAGCGGGCGAGAGAGAGACCACCCCTCCGCCGCCAGGGACTGGGGCGAATAAGCAACCCTTAGCAGCCGATGCCACCTCCACGGTGGCGGCGCAAACGCACTCCTGCCTCCGAGGGTAGTCTTATCCCCACCATTTCTTCCGTAGGAGCGAAACTGTCACCCCCACCCACCGCCAGCCGGTCCAGCACTACCACCACCAGGAGACTCTCTACTCTCTATACCCCGTGATGCACGCCGATCCCGACACTGCCGCCGCCGACGCCACCACCGTCGACGCCGCCGCCGACGCCGCCACCGCCACGGTCGCCGCCGCCGCCGCCGCCACCGTCGCTGTCGTTTCTATACCCCTCCAGTCGGACTCGAACGTCGGGAAGAACCCCTTCCAGAACCACCGAGGATCCCCTTCTTCCTCCGTCTCCCACGCTGATACTAGCCGGAGAGTCGTCTTAAGATAAAAACACGGACGATCGGGTTTTGCAGTTAACCCACTCACCCTCGCCTCCTCCTAACCCCCACCCCCGTCCCTAACTTTTCCTTCCACCCCACCCGGCGATCTAGCACTATCCCCCTTCTACCTTCGATACAAACCTACCACCCCTTCCTGCTACTCGCCTAACCTCTCACTCGTTACGTCTTCCTCTCTTTTCTATGGACTAACCCCTTACAAGCAACCACGACTAACCCCAACCCCTCTTATCCTTCTACTTTTTCTTGTTCCTTCGATCGTACCCGCTCTCTCTCTCTCCCTCCCTCTCTCTCTCTCTCTCTCTCTCTCTCTCTCTCTCTCTCCCTCTCTATCCACCCCTCTCTCTTTCTCCTTTTTTCTATTCGGATCTCTTTCTCTCAGTCTTTTTCTAGATCGACGGGACTTTCGATTCTTTCGTGGGCAACCTTCAATCTTCTACCTCATCCCCCACTCCTTTTTTTCTCTCTTCAACGACCAATACGTCGCGTGTCGACCTGCTCGACGTTATCGTACCGTTCACCCTCGGAACATACATATCCCCCACTTAGACCGCGGCCAGACTCCCACCAAACGAAGACAACATCGAGAACGGCCTCGTCCATTTTTCATAGGATCGGTATGCATTGTTGTCGGTGCATTCCGTACTCCTTTTTTCCTTTTCTTTTCTTTCGGGCTTTCCGAGGCTGATCGATCTTTGAAGCGCCAAACATGACGCTCTGTCGCACCGTTGTAATCCGACCGACCAGATCACTTTCACCGCGTTTGCTACCACTTAGCAGGACCTCGGGCCAACGTGTTCGCAGATTCTATTTTGCGTTCGCGTCTGAGCCATTTCCAAGGCGTTCTCGGAAGAAGAATCTATTTTAAGAGATTTTTACAGACACGTTTCTGACGGCTTTTAGACAGCCTTGCAGTCCGTGCGACGAACTTAACTACCGCGCTGGATTCGTTCCATAATTCGAAAATTGGAAACTTTGCCACAGAAACGTGGACATTGGATAAAAGGTCAAATTTCGATTTAATTGCTTGAAATTGGTCGAGCGAACAGTGGTGACAGTGGTGGATCATAATTGTGACAAATCGTACACGAAGGAAGAATATGAGTTTTTAAGTAAATATCTTGTCAATTATAATCATGCAGAGCAAATAAAGATTCATTGAAAGACGCGACGCACTGGACATTCTCAACGCTATCGTGACAATTTTATCAAGTTGACGAAATATCCAAGTTCTACTGCTTGGAAATCAGACTGGCTAATTCGTAGAAGAATAAAGGCTAGAAAATTTCGTAGAAAACTTCCGGGCTATTGAATTACGGATGCTCCTAATTGGTAATATGAGAAAAACCTTTGAGTAGCCTTGTAATCAGAAGAGTGTATCTCCGTGTTCGCACTGTGTGTCGCGAAATGAAACGAGCGAATCGTGCATTGTAGTGGCAGCGTTGCAATGCCGAACATCCCAGCAGATTGCCCGTGATGTGCACAATCGGTAGTAGAAACGAAAGGATTTAATACAATCGAGAGTAACAACGAAATCTTTGAGCGCGGAATCGCTATTCAGCTTTTCAAAGCAAGAACGTGGGCGGCCAACTACTGGTCCCACTGTGCACGAAGATTCAATGCCGAGCTACGCAAAGTCTGCACGCACATGATGACTCAGACCTCCGGCCGCTGTCTGATCAGTGTCCGATTTGAAAACAATGAAATCTTCCGTTCGAGTTAATCAGCGGCTGACGTCTACCTTTTCAAGCTTGTTGCGCCTCTTTTCTAAGTTCGTCGCTCAGAGGAGCGAAATTAAAAATCAGGATAAAGCGATGCGGCACGGTACAGCGTCGAGGCGGACACGATGATCGAGCCTAATTTCTTGAAAAATTCCTAGACCGAACTGTAATCGAATATTCGGATGAAGAAATACAAGACACGGCGGGGTTGAGGCAGGAAAGATGATAGCAGTAATTCGGTGGAAATGGCATACCATTTCCGCGGACTAGATTATTGCACTAGTTGAACCAGTAGTTCGGTGACAATCAAATATTCTGGTCAATGAATACGGGATACGACAGCGCCGAGACAGGAAATACACGGGGGCAATTTGTTGCAAATGTCCTTATATTTTCCTAGACCTAACCATCGTAGTGCTAGGGTGATAGATCGAGCGAAAATAGAAGAACGTTCAAGTACCGTTATAAAGATGATCCCGATGCGATCGGCGCCGATGCAAATTTTTATGCCAGTCCAGTTTTGTTCGCGATTTTCGAAGCGTCCACCCCACGCATGACCGTGCGACCCCACTCCCGATCGAAACTCATTTATACTTTTACTACCACTCCGGCGGCCTGGCCATGGAATTGTTTATGACACGATTCGTTTGATTATTAGCTGTTTATACGCGGTCATCGATCGCGTCGTTGACTGCCACGCGGCATTTCGACAACAGAACGCATCCGAGCGGTGTTCCGTCAGTAACCCTTCCTGCACGACTGCTTACCCGTGCATTTTTCTCGCCCAACCCTTCTCGAACGGACGAAACTGGTTATACCGGGTTCGCGATTCAAGCTGGATATTCATTTCCGGACCCTCAGTTCGACGGGGACGTTCGCTAGGATCAAGGGATCTTTTGCAGCATCGTGGAAGTGCTCGAATTTTTCATAATCGAAGAGCTCCGGCGAAAATTATCGCGCACTATTTTCTCGTATCACGGATGCGGGGAACGTGAAATTTTATCGACAAGTGATTTCGAAGCATTCCCGTTAAATAATTTTTTGTTACGCGCGATCGAAAACGCGGTTTAGTTTGAACTAGCTAATAGCAAGCTATTTTAAGTGTAGCACTTCAGAGATTAAAAATTTTAATGTTTCGAAGAACGGAGTTTATTTAACGTAGTATTTTAAATGTTAATAGTTAATGTTCAGTTATTTCTCGATTTTATTTCGAACGAATAAATTTGGCATAACGTTTGACGTGTGCTATTCGATTTATATCTTAGAAGATTACAAGACATGTTCGAGATTAGAGTATTACAGCACGGATGTTTATTTAATTTAATATTCAATGAATACCTGATTTTTATGAACAACACTTTCCGCACTATTCGTATTTAATAGTTTTCTCGACACGTGTCTGTCTATTCCGCTGCCGTCGCGACGGTGGACAACTTCGAATGAAACTACTTATGTCGGATAAGAACTGGCCGTATCTACTTCGACGGTGAAGCATAGCGATGGCTCACTAGATTCGTCCTTCGCGGATCGTTTGCGTTAAAAAATCTGCTTGATTTACGATTTTTTGAAATTTTTCTATAACTTCTAACAGCGCGTCTTTCAGCGGATCTGAAAGAAGTTCGATGCAAGGAACGTTAACGAAAAAAATCGATTCGATTCAAAGTCCGTTTCCCTCGGAAATCATTTTTCATTCTCGTACAGTCGGCAATCCCGGCGAGATTTCGCAAAATTTCATTCACATCCGCACAATAAGTCCGCGTTTTGCTCTCGTTAAACCGATTTCATTAACGCGCGGCACATTAACGTTACACATTCGGAAATGTTAATAGACGGCGAATAAAACATTCGCGTTCCTGTTATTTTAATTAAGCGGCCACGTGACTCCCGATATTCGTTTCATCGACGCCTCCGATCGCATTTCAATTTAATAAACGCGCATTAATTCGTAACCGGCACTTTATAAACGATCGCCGTTAACGATCGGGATTCTTTTTACACTTACATTAATACGCACACGCGTGATTTTTACGTCGCCGCCGAGATGTTTTACGAAAAAAAAGCTACCCGAGCACTTTCCACTAGTTTTATTAGACGTCGCCCGCGAACGACTGGCCGGCGTTCTCGATTTTTCGCGCGTTCGTTTTAGCGATTAGGTCACGTTAGCCGTTCGGGCCACAATTAACACCATCACCCACTGCACACTGTCACCGTAAATTGCACCACAATCAAAGACCTGCGACGAGGAGCCTACTACAAGGGGAATGTATCCATGGACGACAGACAAAGCGCTCGGGCGGAAAGAAAATCGCCTAATCGCCGATGAAACGTCTGCTCGCCGGCTGAAACCTTTTTTTTTCCAACCACAGAAAGAAGCAACGGCTCGAGGATAATATTTTCTTTTTTCAAATATTTTCGAACACTTGCTCGAGGGTGAAAATATCGAGAGCGGTCGCTGCCTCCCCGAATCCAATGTTCAATGCACGATAACAAGCGACTTTAACGATACTTTTCTCTAATAAAAATTCGAGGAAACGAAATCTAGAGCCGCGCTATGTCAGCCACCAACTGCATACCGAGATGACACTTTGCCGGGAGACGGTTGACAGGCAGCTTCGTTTCAACGGAGTTCGAAACGATGGAGAACGAAACGATAAAAATAATTAATAAACAAGTGGGCACGCGGTTCGTCGAGGAGGTCGGGAAGAGTTCTTCGCGACAGTTCCTCCGTAGGACCGCTCGCCACTTAAACCAAAGAAGACAACGAAACAGAAAAAAAAGAGAAAAGATCCTTGCAAACTCAGAAGAATAATCCTCGGTTGGCGGACTCACCTGTGTGTTCGATTCCAATCGGATGAGAATTCGAGACGTGTTCGAAGGGTGTTCACAAAAATTTAGTCGGCGCACTCGTCGGCGGCGTGGTAAAATCCTCTTCTTGGTCACGGTCACTGCGAGCTCCCGCGCCCGAGATCGTTTTGCAGATGGAAAACTGTTTGATCACGGGTTTCGCCGGGCGCGTTCGAGTGTCGCGCGCGCGTCCGAGAGTGTCTTTTGGTTTATCTCGGCGCAAAATAGAATCACCACCGAAGCACGTCGTTTCTGTTCTTCCAGAAGGCCCGGTGATCGGCAAAAAAAAAGGCGATGTTCCCGATCGTCGTACGTGGTTGTCTACCTTCCTCCCCCGGTGTGCGCTCGCGGTTCGTGTGTACTTAGATAAAATTAGTCTGGTGCTTCTCGCCCCGTCCCGGCCCGTTCGTTCATTCGTTTACTAACTGGTTTGATTACGTTTTGTTTATTTATTTTTTTTTTTAGTCGAAAAATTGAAATAACAAATCGTCCTGTGTAATTCTCTCGGCTCGCGCGCGGCCCCGGTGCCTTTTTCCGTGGGGCCCGGCTGACGAACGTGGCCGATCAGCGCGCGGGTAGAGAGAGCTTGGGCTGCGTGGCGGAGCGCGAACTTGCGGGCTTGCGGGCGCACTGGCGCACACGGCACACTCGCACCGCGTAGGCGGAGAGAGGAGAAGCTCCGACGGATGCTGTAAGCCGAAGGGAGAGAAACACGCGCGCCGGCCAGCAGCGGCGGAGCCGAGCCGCCGCGAGCGGACGCGAGCAGCCGCACCGGCCCCTCTTGGCCGCTGCCCCGGACGGTGGCTCCGCTATCGTCGGCCGTCCAAACCTCCCAGACGAGAAGCTGCCTGAGCCTGCCTGAAGCCTGCCTGAAGCCTGCCTGCCAGCCAGCCGAGGATGGAACGGGTGCGAGACGAGCCGACGACAGAGAAAGTGGACAACGCCGCGCCGGCGAGCAAGACAGAGTCGGAATCATCCCCAAAGACTCCGCGCCAGAGAAAGAACACGCGAAACTAAGCGAATATCAACCGTCCCAAAACTTTTTCTCCGGCTAGAGGTGATCCCGCCAGCCGAAAATTTTGCCAATTCCGAAAATAGATCGATTCGTACGGATTTTAGCCTTTTCACAGGACGCTTCTGGATCCCCGGGAAAAACTCGGATAGAGGACGCATCGGGGAAGCTTGCCGTTGAATGTTTAGCTTTAGATTTCTCCTCATTTTTGTTGGAATCGGAGTGTTTAGTGCTGGGACTCCGCTGGAGCTCATGCTTGATTAAGGGAGTGGAGAAAGCCTGCCGGAATTGTCCAAAAAATCTGAAAGACTGTATGCTAGGATCATCGTTTAAAATTTTTAGGTCCGGGTTGGCAAGCAAGGGTGTTTAAACTTATCTCGGTCTCTAATGAAAGATTTCGGATTTCAGTTAAGTCATCTTTCTAGGAATAGTCTTGTACTTACTATCGCTTGCATAGATATATAAAGATTAAAACATCGATTTAGTCGATTCGAGAAGGTATCTCAATCGAAAAAGTATGATCTCTGTATCTTACGTCCATATATCAATACCAGGGTACTTGTAAACAATTTGCCTTCAGCGAAATTGATACAAATTTCTATTTTTTAGTAGACGTAAAATATGTGCTAAAGTAAATTTTTGGACATTTTAGAAAATGCAGAGAGCTAACATAAGGATTAAATATCAATTTCGAAATACCCTCGCAAAATCAGGACTGAACTACCCTTGTACACAGCTTTCAAAAACCAGATGTGCAACATCAACGACTGCGACGGTCGACTCAAAAATCGATTCCGGTGTCTGCCAATTCTGAGACGCGAATAGTGAAAAGACCAAGTCGGAAGCTAGCCCTTCGAGTAAACCGGTCCCCGGGTCTGCGGAAGCTTTATCCAGGCAAGTTGTTGTTGGATGGGGCAACGTAGGGTCAGCAGCCGGCACTGAACGAATCCAGAGGAAGACGATATCAGCGAGGGAGTCGTTTGTGCGACGAGGAGGATCTCGATCGTGGAAGCTCACAACGGAATCGTCGGTGGTGGGTGAACAGGTTACGCTGGTGGAGAAGGGGATAAATTGCGAGAGGAAGATGAGGCGGCGCGGTGTCCGAAAGCGCGACGAGGACGATTGCGAACGACACGAACATCCCCGAACTCGTCCGAGACGCACTCGACTGGCCAGCGCCGTTCAAAGGATGGAGATGGAGCTTGCCGGCCGGCAACGAGAGGGTGAAAGACGACGAGCCGCGCGGCTGGTGTGGACGAAGACGGAGAGGACGATAGAATAGACACCGTCGGTGCGACGGAGAGGCATCTCGTAAGCTGACCACGCGCCCGTACGCTTCGCGACGACCGAGAGGGACGGACAGATACGCTCGGCCGGGTCCGAGAAGAACAGAGAGCTTTTTTACTTTATCACGTTGCCGACGCGCGTGTGTTGGTGGACCAGGTCTGTGCGAGCACGTCGAGGTGTAACGGAGGCTTTCGAGGTGATGGTACACGCTGATATTGGCGGGGCTGGATGCACGCGAGCTTCGAACTAGCGCAGCGGAAATGAGGATGCCTAAGATGGATTCTAAGAACCCTGATGACGCTCCAGGCTAGACGTTTTATCTACCCAACTCGTCGTTAGATCTCATTGTAGACCTCTACTTCTACTCTCAGCTATGACGAGAGAATTTATGAAATTTATTTCCACTTTATTAATCGGTATCTTTTTCAAAGCATTCGTCCGAAGTTTCAAGACAAAGAATGTTGGCCGATAAATATGTTCTGATAGTTCTACGCTTAGCTCGAAAAGAGTTCGTCCCGTGTTATTTCAATGAGAGCAGCGCGAGAAAGAGCCCAAGTGATTTTGGTCATGCGCGATTTCAGAGAAAAGAGAGGGTAGCTACCCCTTTCGGCACGCGGGACGAGGACGAGCGCAACCCCCGTGATGCGCGTCCGTATCGGCTCTGTCTTCGTGGTGGTAGAGACGCCGGCGGGCTGTGTTGGTGTTTGAAAGAAAAATCACCCCCCGCCTGTGGTGTCGTGTCCGCGTGTACTAAGGGGCTGCAGGTTGTTTGTGGTGGTGAAAGGGTTACTGGACAGTGGCGAACTCTTGCTTAGACGGTTGATATCGGAACTAACGTAGAAACGGTTCGACTCGAAGACTGTCTGCTCCTCCACGGCGCTTTCGTTCAAACCAGTCCGGTTTTACCGCGTTTTTTTGTTCACTTTGCAGGGGGATGATTATACTTGATCATTGCCATTTAAATGTTGACAGTATTTTAAGAATTGATTTCAGCTGAACTTGAAAAACGACTAAAAACAGGCGATCTGTATGGTAGTTCTATGAAAAAGATTGTTTGATGATAATGATGTTTGAAACGTTTGATGATGTTAGAAATCATTAGAAACATTTAATGATGTTAGAAATCAATCTCCCAGATTTGAATAATGTGGATAATCGTCGATAAGAGAGCGCCACTTTTTTATTATTACTCTATCTATGTTACCTTCGCCCCCTTCGGTTCACGTTTCCTCCATTTCAACCCTTATTTTCTCTTTCCGAATTAGCTTCCGCTTGTATCTAAAATCGATACAGCGGCAAAAAATCCTCGATCAACGGCTACCTTTTTTATTTTTGTATATTTTAACCCCGTTTATCGCTTATTCGTTTAATGCAGTCTACGTTTCGTTCCACGTATTTGAATATGGAAATTTTTCTATTGCACGACAGCCAGGCAGAATTTCTACATACTTTCTGCCACCAGAACTTCTACATTACTTTCTAATTGGTCCACCGGATGTTAAACTTCTCCTTTTATTTGCGAAGGAATTGTTTGTCACTTTCGAACGAAGAGTCAAGAGTGTTGAAAAGAAAATTGTATTTTTCGATCAACATAATCAGGTAATAGTCTCGTACTTGTTGGATCTGTTGCTACGCTACATTTTCAATCATATAATCGAGACTGGTTTGGTGATTATTTGATATCTCTGATGTCGTCATTAATTCGCCTGATCTGTTCGCATTACAGCCGTTCGAAAACATCAAACAGTATATTTGTAAAATTAACGTATGAACAAAAAAATTATTCTCCTATATTTCTGTTCCTCCTTGATTATTCAACACATAGAAATAATAATGTTCCTCCGAATCAAACACTGCCATTGCATCAAAGTCATTTTAATTAATGGAGCCGAATCTAGGACGTTAAAATTGTCTACATTAAGTATTACTATAACTATTTTGCAATCTACTGATCTTATTAACATTCAATCAGATCAAATATATTATAATACGAATGAATCTCGCAACCTAGTTTAATTAATTAATACTCTGAACGTGTTAATATATGGAAACACTGTTAAGGATGAAGAATCAAATACTTTTTCTCAACCTTGAGCTTTCGCCGCTTCAAAACCAAAAAAAACGTCGAAAAGGGTGAACTCTACATAAATTATAATAATTTCCAGCATCAACGAAGACTGCGATTCAAAACATAGCATTGTTAGATCCTGCAAGGTCGAGAAAAAATCCGTGCCGACCGGTTGGAAAGTGCGCTCGATTTTTGCATACGAAAGATGGAAAAAAAAAGGAGGCGGCTCGATGTAACCCTCGGCTCAATTGGCAAAAGTTTCCTTTTATTGACAGAATCATGGGAGCATCGCTTGGTGCCGGAGATGAGCGTTGGAAAATAGTAGAACGAAACTGACATTGCCAGGAGTGGTGGCGCTCCTTTTTTGCCTTTTTAAAACTACGATCGCAGTGTTTACATGTAGCAACGGGGTTGTTGGTGGTTCCTTGGCACAAGCGAAGTACGAGGCCGGGGTAAACCCCTTCGCCCCTGTCCGGTCGCAGCTGCGCACGATACCCGATCAGTGGCCGGTATTTTTATTCGCAGATTTTAAGGTCACTTGTTGCTTGTTTAGTTATGTCGGCGTACACACGTTCGGGCAACACACACACACATACACAGGCAGACACACACGCACACAATCGGGAGCCGAAGGCTGGCCGCGACGGTGTGCGCGCGATCGGCCCGTGTGTGGAGGCATCCGTTCGACGTATCGCAATACACGCGGACAAAGCGACGGCGGCGTCGTGTGTGGGAGGCGTTTCCGTGTGATCGCGCGTTGTATACGTGCCATCGGACCGATAGGTGGACGTCCTGTCGATTTCATTTCCCCCCACCACCGAACTTAAGTACCGAGCTGGAAGGAAAAAGTGGTGGGGAATGGTTCACTATTTTTTCCCCGGTTTTTCCCTTCCTTTTTCACGGACCGTCCGGGTTTCGCGTTGCGGTTTTTTTGCGCAGCTTTCGCTAGCCGGCCGTTTGTGTCGTTCTATTCTATTCCAACCCGTTCCCTCTCTCTCTCTCTCTCTCTCTCTCTCTCTCTCTTACTCTTTCTCCCTTTTTCGATCTCTCCACACTAGCATACCTTCGTTCGGTCTTCCCCGCTTCTCCTTCGCGGTTTTCATTCATAATATTGTTTTGTTTTCTTGCCGGATATTTATCGTCAAGTAGTAGCGCACTGACGTCACTGTTATTGATTATAGAGCAATATTTCCGCGGAACATGTTCGTCGTTGCACAAGCAACCCTCGAAAATCGGGACGCTGAAGTAACAGATCTTAGAAAATCTACCGGTACTCGTGGAAGTGTTTAGACACGAATTTTCGATTGTTAATAAGTTATGGTGGACTGTTGCTGTTGGACTGCAGATTGAAAATAATATTCGTAAATTAGACTAGTTTTGTTATTGCGATGAACATGGTAATTCGAAAGAGTTAGAATTGCGTACATGTCGAAAGAATTGTGTACTGGAATATGCACTATAATGTGTGAAGTTGCATGTGTTCAAGGTAAACATCCCTTTCTTGTACAAACTTACTGATGGTCAAATTTGTATCAATTCATAATAACTTTGTAATTAATATTCCAATTACCAAAATAAATTGAAAAATAAGCGTATTACGTTATCTTTTAATTTCGTACACATTCAGTAACTGTCGTATTTATCGTAGAAATTCGTAGTTTAACCGAGTAGAGAATGATAATTCTACGTGAAAAAATAAGAAACAAATATGATGTAACATTTTTTTATCCAAGGTTTCGTTTTGGAGAAAATCGACTTTGAAGTTTATTCATGTTTGTAAAGGATTTAATTGACGTCTATGCTTCTACCACAGTTGCGGCCGTCGGAAATAGTGGTTACAAACATTAATTATCGCGAACTATATAATAAACAGAATGCTTCCTTCATTGTCAATGTTTGTAAACACCAACTCGTACGGAAGCACCTCCACCAAACTGGAAACCTGAATCAAACCATGTAATATCAAACTATTATTTCTTTTCACGTAGAATTAATCCTAAATAAAACCTGTTCAGTTGCACTACGAATTTCAGCCCACCACGTATATATTAGGTTATGTCAAGGAAAAGTTTTGTCTGTTTGTGAATTGAAAGATGCTTGCGCGATCGAAGTCATCTCCTCGAAACTGTAAACTTCAACAACCAGGAAAGCACAACCGAATTTTCACCGATGCAGGAAACACAAACTCCGCTGGCTCTGAACAAGATGCACATTGAAAAATTGCAAGTTCGTGGCGGAGCAAGGCACCGGAACATTTATAAACTCGTTTATATTAATTAACGTCGTTCCGTTTTTAATCATACGAGAATACACGTTGAATGTTTCCTCGTTCTGTTGTTAATCACACATATACAGCAAGGAGAGGGAGTACCCGTTAATGCACGAAACGAATACTGTTCCTTTCGATGGGATCATATTCGAATAGCATCCCCGCTGCATAATTCGGTATTTTTATATCACGCGAAATATTCTGGGGAACCAATGTATATTGAATAGTGGTTTAATTAAAATTTTTCTTCACCAGGAATATTCTTTTCTCTAATTGCGTCGTTAGGTTGGAGCCGCTATAGAATGTAATTAATAAGCAAGAAGTAATAATCAATAATGTTTTGAAATATTAAAAATATCGGACGAATTTCAAAATTAAAATGTTCGAGACGGGAAATATATCTATGGAGTTGACAGAAAAGAATTTCATTAATAGTGAGGTGCGCACGAAATGAAAAGAGAAGATATCTGGTACAAAATTTTCTCTGCAAGAAACGCGGTATAATTATTATTGTCGTACTATAAACAAACTTCGCGTCTTTATGCATTTATACTATACAAAAATCGTTATTACCAAAATGCAAAGTTTAAAGAATTTTAATGCATCTTCTATTTTCGATTCAATGTAAAATACCCCAAAGAAAACAGAAATCTCCATGATTTTCGTTTCTCGAAATTTCTCTTGAAAAACAAAAATCTCCATAAAATTCTGCAGCTTAATCGCAACCGCTAATAAGGACGCTTATTTTCCATCGAAGATTTATACGAGCATAATATCGAATCGCGGATTTGTATTTCGAACCGAATTATCGGCAATTTTAAAGGACACGGCGGAAGTTATAATTGTGGTTAAAGAAAACGTCGTAAATTAGATGGTGAAGGTAATAGATGTGGGTACACTTGTAACAGGGATCGCGATAAAACGGAATGCACTTAATGGTCATTATGCTTTAGCTTTTCTTTCGTTAATTTGTATCGGGGCGACGCCGTCCGTTCGGATCCCGCGAATATAAATAGCGGAAATAAATTGTCCGGCGGGCAATCGATACCGGTGACGGAGATGTTCACTGATTCCTCATCGGCGATAATCGGGAACTTTAATTGGAGGCGTCTGTATCGGGTTCTATCTGCGATACCCCGCGTAACAATAAGTACGGTCCCGTTTCTATCAGATACCTTTAATCTCCCGCGTGCGACTCCGCTCCTCTGATTACGTGAAACTTATCTCTCCGATACTCGACGATTACTCAATTAAGATCGATCCTGTCGCAGGAGCCTCCCAGGTTTCTTTCTTTTTATCGACGGATTACTGACCTGTCCACTATAAACCAGATTTCTCATTGAGCCTGATTCCCCGGAGCTCCGGGTTAAGCGGTTCATAAGGATTACGGGTCCGGTAAACCAGATTGCCATTATTCCGAAAGAAGCAGAAAACGGGATAATAAAATTCTCCATTAATACCGGGACATTTTATTGCACTGCTCATTTTTCCCAGTAGTTAATGTCGCGCAATGTGAGCGACGAAGTCGGCAGGCCTTCGAAATTCAGAATCGATAAAATGAGAGGAAATGTCGAGGAACTTTGTTCTTACCGTTCTATCATCTTTCGCAAGACATACAATTAATCGAATATGCAACTTCTAGGTGCGCTGTCTGACAAGCCCAACAATGCATAAAGTGCATTTCAGACACATAATTTTTAACCTATCAGAGAAGTATCTCGATCAATGAATGAATTCTGAAATACCTGCGTAGTTCAAGAATGAACAAAAATTGTCGATCAGAGAAAAACCTTCTCAAAGTTGAACGCGATGTTAAGAACAAAACGCAAAATAACGATGTACCAACAATAATCAAGCCCCGTCTCGCGTCACTATTTCGTATCGCGCGAGGACGCAATTGCGTCGGACAAAGCCGTACATGGACCGTCGGAAATCGTGAAAGTGAATCGTTTCCTCAACGCGAGAATTTTAATAGACCGCTCGGAAGATCGAACGGTCGAGGTGTTGAGCCCGTCGTAAAAGAGGCCTCCCGAGACTCGCGGGGGGAGGGGGAGGGGGGTTTAAATAACAATTTCACGGAGGGGGAAATGAGCCATCAAAAACAATGCGACAGTTAAAAGGTTTAATTCGACTGGTCAATTCAAAGGTGGAGCGGACCCGAGTCTGTTTGACTGTAGACCTGCAAACCGAGGGAAAGCGAGAAACGGACTGGCGCGGCGCGGTACACGCTGGAAAGGAGAAAGAGAAAGAGAGCAATGGGGGTTGAAAGAGGGCGAGAGAGTTGGCGGACAGGGCGTGCGGACAAGGGGGTGAAGCGGACGTGCTGGAGCGGGGCGAGGGGTGGTGGCGGGGGGGAGGGGGGAGAGGCAGGGGGTGGACGGTAACGGGCAGAAGGGGGTGTGTGGGCGAGGGCGGGCGAGTGCAGAACGAAGTTGAACTGGTACCTTTCAACCGACGTAACCGACCTCCGTGCAAACGTAGATACGCGTGTACTTGTACGTTGGCGAATTATTATGGTAAAACGGGTACGAAAGCACCCCGATATCCTCCGTTAGCGGTCCCTGTTCAAATGTACTGTGGAAGTTCGCGTGTGTGCGAGGTCAAACGGGGCTGCGTATGCGTGTTTTCTCGGCGCGCGGCGTATATCGCCGGGCTATGAGTAGTTACTGGTCGGAGCAGGAATGTTAATACCGTGGCTGTCACCGACAGAGCGCAAGGCCCACCAATCCATGCGAATGGGTTCAGACTTTTCCGACGACTTGCCCCGACCCGGCAATCAATTGTCTACACTTTTAGATATCAACGCCTACCGCTGGATCTTCGCCGCGCTATTCCATAGTGTTGCTTCTTTTCCCTTATTCGTCGCGAATAAATTGGACGAATCACCTAAAATGGACCACATCCAAATAACTCGATTCTTCTTAGTAATAGAAAAGAATGTAGCTAACACATCGTTTTTACATTTGTTTCTACGGACTGAAAAATGAATCCACATATTAAATGTACCAAATTTAGTTGAGGTTTGAATAAAGCAGGAATTAATTCGTTGATTTTGGAACGCTTTTATCATCGATAACAATCGATATATTCAGGTGATTCATTTCGCAGGACTAATAATTCTTTAATATCATTTTTTCTCTCCGTTAGCAAATCGAATGGAAGAATTAACTGTGAATTAACGCTACACAGTTTTACAGCCTAATGAAACATGAAAGTGGATTGACTTTCGACGTTATCCATTTTACAAGGGACTATTAAATAAACCGTTGAGTAATCTGAAGATTCTAAGAATTCTACTAAATTAACGTAAGAAATCTTATATCATCGCCGCTTCATTGACACAAATTTGTTCCAATTTCAGTTTGGCAATCAATACCCTGAGTAAGTTAAACATAGCATAATCTTTCTATCAGTTTCTCTTTCCGCGAAGCCGAGGCGGAATTGAATGTCGATTATCGGGCTATATGTGAAAAATGTTCAAAGAGTTCTACCCGGTGTAAATGCGGGGAGAGAGCTCTCCGATTTCCTCGTTCGGAACCTGTCGCCGACAGTCCACAGTAACGCAACTTCCGCATGGAATTCGCGCGCGAAGAGCATTGGAATTGGATGCAGTTCCTTCGGGGCTGGCAATCGGGGCGGCGTTGTGTGCGGCTCTCTCCTTCCCAATCGACAATCATTCGAGTCCTCGTCACCGTCCTTGCGACTCGAGCGCGGAGCACCGAAGCGGATTGAGGCCGGCATGAAAGCTTCCAGAATAGGCGGCCAGGTAGGTTTGCAATATTAGCGCGCAGTTAGATTTTAGTTTAATGATTTCCGTCGGACAATGTCCGGTGGTAATGGCGTCCAAATCCTGTTCGCCTTGTTTTGCCCGGGCGCATTCTCCGAATGGTTCTGCGGCGCGAATCCACAACACGTTCCTCTATGCACTCAGGCACGCGGCATGCACGCACCCGCAATCGCGTTTCCCACCGCGGTTCTAAACCTTTAAGAGGCGCTACTTGTCCCGCTCGAAAGTCGAACGTACCGTTTCGCCGCGTTTACCGATAAAAAGGCTCCGACAAATTGTCGAGGACCCGTCGAAATTGATTAATAAGAGGTAGGACTCTTTTGATTGTTAGTCTCGGTCATGATATTCACGAGCACCGCGGTGACAATAGGCTACGTAGTGGTATCATCCCCTAAAGAATACGCCAAAAGGCAATTTTCGAAGCATGTGAAACAGCTACTGTAGCAGGTACATATACATGTATTGTATACATTTCAGAGCATCAAATGCTGTTTCAAACTTTCAAGTTTTATAACATAATGGAAGAAAATAATTATGTTAGTCATCGGAAGACCAGCTCTACCTAGATTTATAACTGAAAATAAGATGTCAACTATGATAATAGATTAAAAAATTTTATCCAATTTTGCTCATTATTAAAATATTAAAGTTTAAAGTGTCCAGTAGTGCTCAGCAGTAGACACTACTGCAATATGTTATTGGAATGAAGAAAATAATTATAATAAACACGTTCCATAATTTCCTACTTCTACAGTAATTTCATAATCCCGAGTTCTTGATTTATCTACACGTGGAAATAGGAGGTTAGAAAAAGATTCTTTGTAAAAATAGTCTTCACTTCAATCTACAGGCAGCTTTACACGTGCAGAGAGAGCTTCTACTACTGCAGAATTCCTGCAAGATCTGCTTCCATTGTCGCAGATCTTCCGCAAGGCATTCAAATGCGCTTCCCTGCATTCTCTGCAGAGTATGGAAATCACTTTCCATTAACGTGTTTTCATATTCGAACGGAGGTAAAAATAACGGAGCGTTCGGACCACTGTTTAGTAGAGAGAACGCGTGGGTGTTGGAACACTGAATTGGATTTATTAGCTAGGTACTGTTTAATAGGAATTGAAATGTGAACTAACGCATTGTTCCGCTGTAGAATAGGCGGGCTGGATCGCCAAAAAAATATGGCGGAACTGCTGAACGCTTCGATATTCTGGCGGTTGATCAGTTCCGTCACAGCTTTCACGTGGAAACGTGTAGCACAGCGGATGGGAACGGAGAACTAAATAGAAGTACGATGAAATTTTGTTTTTTAATGATCTGCTTTTATTGCGCCGGTTATGTAACTGTCGGGGCTGTGCTTCTGCGGGGATACGTTTAAATTGGAGGAACAGCTGAATTTCAACAACGGCCTAGATTGGTACGTTACTCCTGACCAATAGAAAATAGCAGTAGTAACACTGTAAATAATTTGTTTCTTCAAGATAAACTAAATAATTTCGTCGACATAACTAAATCAAATACGGAGCAGAGTGCATAGATAATTAACTCCAGGTTTATGGTGCATTGAAACCAACTGTCTCGTATTACTTTATAGAGGCAACGATCAAATATTTGCTCGAATTTTGGAAGAATTTTATTGCAATTTTGTCTCAAGTAACAAGTAGTGAATAAGTAGTTCAAAAATGTATCTTTACAATCTCAATAATTGTAAATTAAGAAATTTGTAACATTTTGACGGATCCCGCAAATTTAGTGCTAATATCCTTAATAATAATAGAAGAATTCTTTTTTTAATAAATCAGGCATCGTTAATAACAATTACCAACTATTTTGAAAACAATTCTAACCACTGCAATATTTCCATACTCAACTGTGTTCTTTTTTAAGGCAAACACATATATCCTGAAAATTATTTTTCGTTAATGTTTGAAACAATATAAAAGACACAAGGCAGCAAGACATATGCCAATCTTCAACATGTTCAAACTTTGGTGACAATATATTAAAGTATAGCCCTACGACGCGACGGTTGTTCTTTAAACGGCTTGTAACCGCTACTAAGAAAGCATACTGCCTTTTAAGTGAGACACGCAACTGTTCCTTAACCCGTGACTTTAATTTTGACCGCTGACCGTAGCCAAGACGTTGTTCGATCTACCTTGGGGTGCACCTGTAGGGGGGCCCGTTCGAAGTTACCGTACCAGAACGTAACGTTTCGATTGCTGTGAATTCGCTGACCATGACGAAGACGTTGGCTATTTCCCTTTAAATGTCCCAAACCGTCTTGTAACGTTATTAACCGTTTATAGGATCTCCAACCGTTTTCCTTACTACAACAGTGTATAGTCTTCTTTGAAAAATTCGGTTGCGTAATAAATACAGTCGCCAATGCGAACGGAATTATTATAAAATTTCAGCATAATTTAGCCCTTCTTCCAGTTTCCATTAAAGCTAAGTTGCATAGAAATTGCTTTACTGTATCTTAACACTTTACCTGCCGATCGTAAAAATTTAACTTAATGTTAAATTTTCGTTTCCATTTTGATTTTATTTATTTTATTAATCGTGAGAGATATGTAATACTTAGAAAATTATATGTTAATATTGAAGCTTACGGTAGTACAATCTAACACGTTTATCTTAATAATTTATATTAAATTATTGGTTACCCATGATCAGCGATTTACAGGCTATCAACGGTGGAGGAGGGCGATTTATAGGTTACCGGTCGGTAAAGAGTTTATATTCGTATTTTAATTCGTTCGTTTCCAACCGTCGAAGCATTCTCTGAAAAAAAGAACGTTAGGTTCTTTCAAGGAGCAAATCGAGGGGGCCCCCTACAGGTGCGACTCAAGAAAGACACGCACGGTGGCCACCCCCCCCGGCACTCGAAGCACGAGCCACCACTTTCTCAACGGACTCCCCGCGATTAACTTTTCTTGTTGTCCGTTGCGCGCCCTTATCTGGCGGGCCATCGTCGGGCTTCGTTTCTTCGTCGGATGTAACGGTTTCGCCAGTTTCCCGCTGACCACTCGCTAAATATTGGAGCGATTACAGCCCGCGCTCTGCTTGAAGTTAGGAAAGTTCGACGCCGTAAATTTTACCGGCTGTTTAGCAACTTTTACCGACACAACGTGCTTCGAGAAGTTTGCAAGGTTTTAATACGCACGGCTATACACGGCTCCGTAACTATTAAGCGTTTTAAATTTGTTGGACGCCCGGCGCAGATGAAAACGTTGCACTTCCGCGCGGCGTGCGATTTTTAATTTACATATCTCGAGCATCTAATTTAAACAGAGTCTCGCGGAACCGCGGGTATCGCGAACCAATCGTAGCTCGTTCCCCGTTATTTAAAGCACGATCATTCTAATAAAATTCGTCACGGAGACCGTATCATATTTTCATCGTATTTGCGAACGAAGCTTGTATCATCGAAAACACGGCGAGTGTATAAAATGTTTCTAAATCTTCGAATAAGTACGCGGTAACAAATTGTCAACGCGCTTTTCGATACGGTCGCTGTTAATACGTTCACAATGTATTTTCATTATGAAATTGAAAGGTAGTATAAATATGAAAGTCGCCGAGCGCGGATCAATGAAAATAAATAATTCAATACGCATTAACATTTTCAATTGAGAGAGATAATTTATCAGCGGCTAATTGAATTCCATTGTGCGGCGCGGATATATCGGGGTTCGATTTTTTTAGAATTTTGTTCCGTTGCCTTATCGATTTCCTTACGTGATCCGAGGGGGGGAAACAATTTTTAAACAGCGACGAACAGCGATCGGACACCGGCGGCGGATTAATATTCAAACAAATAAATATTTATTTAGCAATCAAACAGCAACAGGTAGCAATGTAATTAAAGCGTGCAGTTTAAACATTATTTTAACAACGCTTCCCGCCGCTGACAGATATGCGATAATTATTGATGGCAATTAGAGGGCGTGCGGTAATGCGGGATTATGTGGATTTATAATGTAATTAATAGCGGCGCAGAAATATTAGTTTTTCTGTGTCGATCGAAAACGGCGGGAGTAAATTTTACTGAAATAACGTGCTCATTCTAGCCCGTAAATCGGGGACTCCATCGGCCGACCTCGTTGGCTTTTCACTTGTTGACTAATTCATTGTTTCATCGGTGCTTCGATGAGCCGTGCCGGTGTGACGCAACAAATAATGGGATCATTAAGTTATAAGTTCATTAGGGTTTCGAACATTCGACTTTATCCCCAACGGTTTTTGTACCGGTTACCATCGCGAGTGTTTAACGCCCGGCTTTCGCGCGATATTTTCGTTGATGTTGGAAACCAATAATTATAAATCTTCGTCGTGTGCTACGAGATAAATTGAAACAAAGGAAAGAGAATTTAGACAAACGAAGAACAATACGCGCAGAGGAGTTAACGTAGAGAAAAGCGGTGAACAAAAACTCTTCGAAGATAAATTTTTAATTTATTCTTATTATTATTTTAAGTAAATCGATCCATAGATTGACAACGCGTGAAAATCGTGAATAAAGTTTTTTTATAATAATTTCGACGTATCTTAAAATCGTTGATTATTTCTTAATATCGCTTCTTTTCACGATACGTTCAATTTCACAGTAGAAATTCGCTGATTAACGTTCAACTTTTGCAATACCATGCATAGAGTCAATCTGAACGATGTCGCTAAATGTATTCTCGACAATTTTTAGTTTATTTCTGGTCATAAAATAGAAACGTATATGTAAAATACTGCAATGAAAAGCGAAGCTGAAATAAAACGCTACTAACGTGTGCAATATTGCGATTCGGTTTTGTACAAAAATTATACTACAGGGAAAGCTGAAGAATCAAAGACTACCAAGACGAACATTATAACCGATACACATTCGAAAATGATTTTATTCACGTGAAATGCAATTTAAGCTGAAATTTTTCTGTTGAAATTTCGCTGAATAACGCGTCTTCGTTTCGATTAAACAAAGGATTTGAAGGCAGTGTTACAATTTTCTGCCCTCCTTAAAATTAATTCAGGAAATTTTGTGTTTCGTCATTTATGACAATTACGAGACGTAGTAATTAAATGCAATTATTTCCTTTATTAAACCATTTTAATAAGCTAAAATTAGTACACCATCTTTTCACTGTTTTAACTTTCACCTATCCATTTTCGTCACAGATATATAAAATCTATAATCTAATTATAATATTTGAATCGACGAATAGTGTCACAACATTTTTATACGATTAAAATTATTACAAGAAGAAATATATTATTATCGAGCACGAGGTATACGGAATCGGTGCAGACAATTTTTATATCGCATTAAAACCATGTTAATCGCGAATGCCTAGATCGCGGATAAATATCGATCGGAAACCTGATTACGAGATCACGCAGGCGTTGCCGAACTTATCCGTTCGACCTGTGACTTACGTACGTTAAGTCTGGTTCGTTAAGTCCGCCGTGGCAGCGATAAATTATCGAATGCTTCTATTTCGAGGAAACGGCGAGCGCGGTTAATCTTGATACTCGACATCTTCGCATGAATCTTGCGAGTAGGAACGATAGAGCGACTAAGTAATTGTATACGGAAGTGTAATGGCGTGATGGCCGGTATGATAATTAAAGGGCGTGACGGCCGGTGGGGGGGGGGGGGGGATATATACACGCACGACACGTTCACCAATGCGGGCGAGTTTTACATGGGAACAGAGAAGCGAAATTCGTTCGTGCACGTGAAATCCTTCTATCGCGGCCAGGACAAAGGAAAGAACGGCCGGACAAAGTGGTTCTTCCTGTAGCTGCCATTGTTAAAAAATTAACATCTCTTTTTCGAACGAAATGGCCACGTTTGATTTCACCTCTTTTTCGGGAACCGGGGGAGGCCGTGCTCGCGCGTCGAACGCGATGCCGTCAAACACGTTCCGCTCTGTGGACCCTTACCAACAGCAAACCAATCGAGATAATTTCTATGTTCTATTATATTCGCTATTGTTTGCATAGGTGGCTCGAAAAATTCGTGAAAATACAGATATTAAAGATTTTATTTCGTTCTAAAGGACATCCTCATTGTGAACATTGATTTTTCATATAGTCATACGGTTCAGGTTATTTGACTTTTACATTCTGATAACTGTTTTACCATTGTTCAATGATTTAACGAGAACTAAGTGAAAAAATCCGGAGATATTTCTCACAATTAAATTCTTTACGACTGCTCTGAGACTCTTGGAACCAGACTGCGGATGTTTATATAAAATACAAGACACCCCGATACGAATGATAATTATATTATAATTATGGTATAGTTAATTACAGGACATGTAATTGCTGATGACCTTACAACTAGTGCAATCACGCTAAAATAAATAAAACTATATTCAAACTAATAATAAAATTGGAAGGTACAGTTCTCCTAACCACGTTCAGACTAAGCGTTAACGTTGTTTAAAATGGTTAACTAGTAAAACGGCGATGACCACCAGCAACGATCCATTATCATCGCAGCGATGGCACAGGCCAGAACAGTTTCGTTTCAAATAATCCATTTCTAGCTTAATAAGAGACGAGCATTATCAGATCGGTGTGCGCGTTCAATTGTAGAAACATTCGGAACGGTCTCCCTATTCTTTTACCCGTTGTTCCGTTTCTCGCTTTCGCGTTCATTCATTTCCGCGTGTTCACACTGACAACGCGGAAGCCCTTCGCTCCCTTGCCGATGCGGAATCCTCTCGTTTCGAAAGGCCCTCCGTCGCACAAAAATATAAAATAACGCCGGATGCGTCGCGCATTCTGCAGGTGTCTTTTATGTTCTCATTACCGGCCCGAAATAAATGACTACGCAGGACAAAGTGAACGTCACCGTTCCATCCGTTCCGCGCATAATTCATACAGTTTTAACAACGAAATGGCTGGCTGAGACGCGACAACGCTGCCGGGATCTTAGGCTAATTAACACCGCGATTTACACCGCGGTCGTTCACCGTGTCGAGATCATTTACTTATTGCTGACAACGGTGTGAACTCGCGCGGATCTGACTCGTGATCAACGAAATAATTGCGTAGTCGTCGATATAATAATTGCGATTACAGAGATATTACGCTTTTGCAGTATCATTTCACCTTTTGTTTTTACCATAAAATCGTATGTGAATAAATTAATTGTTGAATACAAATTAAAAATTAAATATCGAGTAGAAATAACTTAAAATGCTGTGACGATTCATTAAATTTGATTAAAACACGTATTTATCCATCTAATTATTAATCTGAAGATGCAAAGCAATGTCGCTATATTTTTATGAATATTAGAATTTCTAAAAGTTTGTCATCTCGATTGTAAGAAATAGGAATTGAGAATTTCATTGTCTCTTTCAATGGACTGAGAATTAATGTCACAGTGTTTTTAAATCTTTAATCAAGAGTTCGTGGAAATTCCACTCAAACTATAATTATCGAGCATGCATAGTCTTAAAGTAACTAAGCTTTGTTCGGAATCGTACCACGATTGGATACAAGCTATCGATTCTTACGCACAATACGAGAATCTTCTGTGCAACGGCTGCAAGGGTTGGATACCGGCGGGGTTGAAGATTCCAATCAAGATACGCCACTTGCTTGCGAAACTACGCTATCTTAGAACGGCGTTATCAAGAAGGGACCATCTTTATACGCAATAACCTTCGAAACTCACTGTATTCACAATCTAACAGACATTCGAGCAACAGTTGCGGAGAGTTTGGCAAGAGTTCCCCCGAAATTTATACTCGGTTATTTACTTAGCGAAGGAACAATTACCGTTGATAGCGTCGATAGGTACGGTGCACGAAGCTAACAAGCAATTTATCGCTTTGAGGCATGGGAAACGAACGGAAAAGGTTGGCAGTGTTATCTGCGTTATGGGAAGGTTGTGCGAAATTTAGAAAAATTATTCAATTATGCATCAATGATCAATCCACCAAAAGGTAACAAACTGTCCGATGTGACATATGAGAAGAGATAAATCAATAAGCTATTAAAAAACGCTTCATAATCTATCATTTTTATACACATTGATTATTTTTCGTATGAATTTCTGTTGTGAATAGATTTCTATTCGAATAAAATCTTCATCGAATGAATTATAATCCGAATAAAATCTTCAATAAATTCTCAACTTTGTAACAAACATCTCAATATTCGTCTTGCTATGTTGCACCTAAAATCATGTTAATCTTTCAAGAAACTGTACTTGAGAACAAACTAGAATGCAATCTTTTCGCATAATGTCATTGATAGCAGTGTCGGTGCCCGGAAATTTCGCAATTCCGCAGAAATAGCCGATCGCATTACACGAAACAGTTTGCAGATCAACGGGAAAGATGAGCGTGAACGGTGAAATGAAGCAGCGTACGCGGCGAACAGCGGATCGATGTTAAAAAATAATCTGTCACCGGTTGATTAACTTGCCGCATTAAATTTTCAGTGAAAATTCCTTTCGCCTGGGCCGATCTCAACGGGCATTTCATATTTATGCTGATTACCCGGAAACACTTTGTCATTACATTCATTGATACCGCCGACCGATTTTGATAACGCGACCCGGCGCGGGGCGTCGGCGTCGTGTAATTGTTTCGACGACCGCGAATATTTTGTTATTCCCCAAAAGCGACCGGCGCGACACCCGCCGCCGCCGCCGCTGCCGCCGATTGATTCGTCGTATGTGGGACTAGCGTGGATATGCTCGCTTTAATGCGCGCGCGAAAAAAGGGGGGAGGGAAATAAACCGATATACATATATAAGAGAACCGCGGCGCGCACGCCGGGAAAGTGTCGCCGACACGCGCCCGTACAATGAGATATTAATACTCCCATTTGATTTTGATTTCCTGGAAAAACATTCGATGAAGATAAAATTACCGGCAACAACGGGTACGCCGTCACAATAAATCAACGCGTACGCATATTAGCGGTATATTGAGTGAAAGTCGAACATTCCGGTTTCAATGCGGCTCGCGCCGCTCACACCTTTTATCTTTTGAATGTCTTCGATCGCTACACCTGGATGAAAATATTAGCTACTTACCATCTCAGAAAAATTATTTTTAACAAATCGTGCATAGTAAATTTGTATGCTGAGTTTCAGAAATATGGTTTGAACAAGATTGTACATTGTCAGTATTTACTTGTACATTTCATTTAGCAAATTGATTTGGTGCAATTTTGTACGTTTTTCGTATAGATTTATCGAACAGCGTTTTTCCTTAATTCTCTAACTTATAAGTAAATTATAGACTTTTTTGTTCACAGTAAATTCATGTAAATTCGTTAAATATTCTTTAAAGCAACATTTCTCTAATTTCTGATCCTATTAATTCATCTCTAAGAAATTAACTCAAAGCTGTGTTTAAACTAAAAACTAGCCTTAATTATTTCGAAGGTCTAAGCTAATCTATTTTTTACTGACTTGATTGTACTCACAGTCGAGTCAATGTAGTTGCAATTTAAACAATCGTTGGAATATCTTATCAATATTAATTATAATCTGTACAACTTTAAAGTGTCTAAAATAAAAATTACTATGTAAACTAATACAATTTCAAGCAGTATAATGTAAAATACACGGAATTACAACATCTATTAGATGATTTTGACGTAATGAAACATCAGGAGGATAGAAACGCCTAGTTCACGGTACCCCTCGGACTCGGCCTGGAAGCAAGGGGTTGGCCCGGACGAAAATTTCGTTGGGCAGGTTTACAACATATGGAAACGCCAAAATCCGATCGAACTTGAAGCCTAACCATTGGTTCTCCTACACAGAATATCGTCCATTCAATAGGGTCATCGTATCAGTGGGTCGCGTACCACGATACACTGATGCAGTGGTTCACCCCGTGGTACACCCCTTGATAATAGTATTATGACTCGGCTGATTGTGGAAATAAACAGGGGATGTGACGCGCGGGGTGTGACGCGTGTAGGTGTATATATTATATGGGCGAGCGTGTATGTAACGTTACGTGCAGTGCACGTGCATGGGCACACAGACCGGTAACGAGCCCGTAGTCGACCGTCATACACACGTTCCGCGTCTATTGGTTTCGACGAATCAAGTGAACTTCGCATCGATCGTCCATCGATCGATCAAGATTCCTCTTGTAATTGGTTGATTGAGCGCACTTGTTACCCGGGGTCGACGATTTTCGTCCGGACGGTATAGTAAACATATGCATATATAATATGTACGTGTAGGCACTTACCGGATGCGCCAAAAGATCATTTACTTTCCTAGAAACATGGCGTAATGCTCACTGGCTTGCAAATTTTTAGTGACAGCTTGTTAAGTTTGAATGTTATTCCGTTATATTAACCCTTTGCACTGGAGTGGTGACTCCGAGGCACCACTAAAATTATTCTATTACGTTCCAAAATAATTTTTCTAACAAATAAGGTTTAGATTTAAAAAATTGTCAAGTGGTAAAACTGTTGGTAGGAGTCACAAGAATAAATTTCGTATGCATACAAATTTATTTTGTTAAATAGAATATAAATACCACGGACCAGAAAAATTATTTCAGATTTACTGTTGAAATGGTTATTATTGGTTATTATTGTACATAATGTATATTTTCTTGTTCTTCCATGAAATTATTGCAATCGAAAAACTTCCAAACAGTGTAAATATGAAGAAAATCGTACAGCAATGAGTTTTTTATTCAGATTAGCAAAACCTCATTGGGAAATGTGAAAAGATACCTTGAGTCATCTTTATGAAATTTTAAAGTATATTGTATGCTATTACTGTCATACGATTGTATTCTATATAATATGCACTACGTTTTATAAAACTAATAATTAGGAAAAATGTAAGGCAATTTATTTAGTAAAATAAAGCACAGAGTGTCAAGTAACTGATCTAACCTTAGTGGTTTTCTATCAACAACTAGCCATCGATTCTCCCGCATTCGCGGATCGTGAGCAACTTAGAAATACTCGATCCGCCGGCGTGGAAACGCGTGTTTACTCAATTGTGGTTAATGCAGCGGCAAATACGTCAAGAACGTCTTGCTAAATCGAGCAGGAAATTTTTCGTGCGGAAGCGGCGCGGCGCGGCGCGGACGCGGGCGCGGGCGCGGACGGAGCGCATTGAAACCTCGGCACGGCCGCGCGCAGGCCAATAAGGAAAAAATTGAAAGAGGGTTGATCGTATTGAAAACGGCAGGATGTGAAGTGGCCGAATTGCGTGTCTATTCAATAACGTGTAACTCGGTGAATCGTAATCCTTTGTCAGTCAACGAGCCCAGCGGCCTTCACCCGCATCCCATTCGCGGAAAGTTTGCACGGGCATAACAGACGTGGAACGGGGTCGGGGACGGGCGGCGCGGGGTTGTTGCGGGGACGGGCGCGGGAACGGGTTTGGCGCGTCGACGGCCTCCCGATCGGAAGCATCGGAAGCACAAAATCCACGAATATTTCGTAGGAAGAGGTGACGAGCAACAGGCGTCTCGGTCGAAGGGCACGTGCGCTCGGGCTGCCTCAGAATCTTCGGTATTTGATCGGTATCGACGGGCACAATACGTGCGTGTATCCGTGTACACACGGCAGACGGCACGGAACGGAACTGTACGGCACGGCACGGCGGTGGCGCGCGGGGGTGGAACACACCTCGTGCCCGGCCATGAACGTGGACGTGTGTTCCCGGGGCGAGAATGTGTTCGGTTGTGGCACGGGTAACAGGGTCACTGTGCCAGCAGGACACACTTTAGGGGTGTTGTGCACCCCCTCGCCAACGCGATAATACGGATACGCAGTGGCAAACGGTTGATCATATTGTCAAGTTCGATCGATCAATCCCGTTCGACTACTTCGCAATGGACTCGGTTTAGTATCCATAAACGTGGCTGTCACGGTTCCGCGCCGACTATTGGCGACCACCGAGAGAAAACCGTCCTTGAGGAAAGAATGAAACAGAGTTGCGATCGCCGAAACCTGTGGGCGGCTGACCCCGCGATTTCCTTGGCGAGAAAAGATTTCTTCCACCTAACTCATCAATTTTTAATCATAAACAATTCTTCTCGCTGTCACGGCAATTGAAAGACTTTATTACGTCTTTTTAAATACCAAGTAGAATAGTGGATCGCCTTCATAGCATGCCAGCAGCAAGTCTATAGCTCAGCTAGCTAACTATAGCTCTAACAATAATTAAAAATTAGAAAAATAAAGTCTGTTTTCTGCTTTGCGGCTATAGAAACAGCTAACTTTGTTCAACTAATTCTTACCGAATATGCAAGCAGAAATCGGAGTTTGTAACATCAGAAACAGCATGAGCTGATAGAAAACTAGGTACAAAGAATTTTCCGACTGTTCGAACTTAATAAGCAAAGGTGCTGAAGACTTCAATTTTTTCCGATTTCTGTAACGAATCGTTGAACCCTTCGAATCTCGAATTACGCCGCTGAAACACTTTTAATCTTCATTTCAGGTAACGATTTCAGAACTATTTAAACAACCCGCGGGTTCGACATAAATGTTTTATCAGAATTTTGTAAGCTTAAATGCATATAACGATTGAATGAAATGAAATGAAATTGAATTAAATGAAATGTTATAGAATATCCAGGCGTGCTCCATTCACGATCGTATCCCAATAGAATTAATACTTCGAGATACCTTCCGATTGTAAAAGGTTAACACGCGCATTTTTCTAAGTAATTGATTGATTAGTTCCGAGTCGATCGAGAAATGTAAAAGGTGATTACATCAGATGTTTCGCGACTCGTTAGGATATTTGTAAAATAATTTAATCTTTTCCTTTCGCGCGAATTAATAATCTTGTTGCGGACATGGCGACGTTTTTCTATAGGTCGATGTTATATAAATTCATTGTTGAACTCGACGAGACGATCTAGAATTTTGAGAGACTTCGCTCGTTAAAATGCTTACACTTTCCACTCCCTGTGTTTCATTAATTATGTCAGCTTGAGGTGGATTCGAAAAGTCGCCTCTCGCGTGACAAAGGTAGGGTGTGGTTGTCATCCGGTTAGTCGACGGATACTTGATATTAAGACGTCACGCTCCCAACGCTTACATAAAACCTGCGGTGAACTGCCGTTTCATTTGCCAAACGAAGGCGGATAATTTGTTTGATTAGTTTTGAAATTCCAACCTCATCGTTGTATAATTAGAATCGCTTTCATGGCCGAACGTCTCGTGTAATCAGGAAAAGTAAACGATTTAGAATTATGTGCTCCAATTAAAATTCTGCGTTCGATTTATAGGTTAATAAAATTATTTATTTAGTCGAGAATTAGTCTCCGAGTTGATGAATTAAAAGTCAAGAATTACTAGAAGCTACCAAAGCAATTATTCAGTATTGATTAAAATGCAATATTAACTGTTTATTAATTATGTTTAGTACCGATTTGACGCAGGTATCTGTCTTTCAAAAAATAATTATGCACATGCAATGCTGTTTACGATATAATGCATAGATTTTTAACTAACAAATTACAATGATAATTGAACCATGTGTTTCGAGAGATATGAATAATCAATATAACAATAGAGCCAAATTTTCTATCCAGGAAATTAATTTAGTTACGATTGTATTCGTAATAGGTTATGTTACACGAACATGTCCTTAGTAGTTGTTAATGATATGCATGTTTCCAGATCTATTTATGCTACTGCATCGTGTACATTTCTATATTACATTGTACTCTACAAATAAACAAATCAAGATATTGCAAAATTTCTGCTTCGTTTGGAAATAATTCATGCAACAATCGTTTCTTTTATAGTGATATTACGAAATATATAAACGGGTAATTAGTGTTTTTATATGTTAAACTTCAGTAGATAATGATTCATGTAATCACAATTAATTCTTTGACAATAATTTAATATTTCGGAATATAAGGAACATGTGTAAATAGTTGGTGTTTTGTTAAATTAATATTGCATATGAGTTACTGAGAATTATCAAATATATTTTTTAAATTTTCGTTACAGGTTCAGATTAAAAATTAAAAAGACAAGAATTTTTAATATTTTTTAATTTCAATTAATAGAAAAATTAAAAAAGAAAGTAATAAAATTTATCAAAAAAATTCAAGTCATTTAGACCAGTTTATAAAAAATTTATGCTATAGTCTTTATAGCTTACTATTATAGTTCCATACTGTAAATCAACAAAGGAGAATAAAAGACAAGGCATTACAAGAATGTATTAAACAGAAGTGAAGAATTGTACTTAATATTATGTATGACAATCATATAAAATCTATTAGGAGTCAGAATTTCAATTTAAAATTATATATAAACTACAGATTTAATGCAATTATGACAAAACAGGGTAGCTGATATTTAAAATAGTAAGTATTATCTTTAAATCTATTAAAATTGTTACAGAAAGACCAAATTCGTTACTTAGTTCCATTTCTTGCAATTGATGCAAACAATATTTATTTTGCATAAAAATCCGCAACCTACTCATGCAAAGCATGCAATAAAAATTTCGCCATTTCTAAACTATTTGAGTATGTGTTGCTATAAAAAATACCTAATCATCTTACTTACAATAATTTATTCCGCCCAACAGTTGTTAAAAAACGAAAATTGTGCTCACACCTGCGGTGGAAATGACAACGAAGAAGAAACCATTCGTCACCTGTCTTCCGTAAAATGTTTCCTCAAATACCGAAAATATATCTTGAAATACCGCGTCGGAATCGACGAACGCGACTACGTTTTATTCCCCGACAGAATCGTGGAAGCTCAGCGAAATATTCGCGTCCGAGCACCGCGTTTTCCCGGCGATCACGGCCGAACGGTGGGGCATGATCTTAAAGGAAGGGCCGCGGGGAGGTTCGGAAATCGGATTGAGCCTAGGTTTTCGGCGGGATCGCATGAAAGGCGTACGCTGAAACGGGGCTCGGAGGGAAGACAATTCACGGGCTTAGCCGCGTAATAAGAGACCAGTGTTTTTGGCTCGGCATGGGACGATGTTGTCCGGCCGCTGGATCACCGTGCACAGGGGGGTTGAACGTAGGTGGAACGTGGGATGAGAGTGTCCAGTGACGATGGGTCGCCATGGTAACCGACTGCACCACCTAGCCACCCTGTGCATCCCTCACGGCTGCAGTTTGAGTTTGCGAGCGGAACTGCATCCTGCAGAATGAGGGTGGGGTGACGTCGGAGGGACCCTGAATTTCGGTGGATAAGTACGGTGCTAGGCAGGCACGGCCAGGTGCCGGGTGGAGGGAGCGAGCGAACGGATCGGGGGAACGGACAGTCACCCCTTGCGAATCTATGTCTAATGATTATCGCGTATCCTCAGACCGTCCGGCCCCCATGAAAATTCAAACTTTTGCATTCATTAAAAAATGTCAGTGTTTCTCCCCCCCTATGCTAGGCCGGGATCGCTCTTTCGCTGGGGTTGAAGATCGTGCAAGAGGAGATCGGGGGAGACTCCTGGAACGCGGAATAATTCACTATGATAAAATCGTTCGGCTTCGTTTCAACGATCGGGTGAACACCGCCGCCCACGCACGGGGAAGAATGCGAATTTTTATCTGGGCGTCGGGTCGCGCTGCGCAGCGCCGTTACGGACAGACAAGTAATATAGGAGACTCTTCATTATCGGAACATTTTTCTGTTTGAAATCGTTGCTTAGGCTGGACGAGACGACAGAACTTTTACTCGATCTTTAGTTGTCAATTGACTGTTACATCGAGGTGAGGATTACTGATTATGCAAGGTATTTAACAATTTTTATTCTAAGCAAGAAAAATCTATATGTGTGCATCATTTTTCTATGTAATGAACAGTGATCTCAAAATGTATTTAATATGTTTTTTTTTTATTTTGGAATATTCTTCCTCCCGTGACGTTTCTATAAAAATAGAGTGATAAAAATATCACTTGCGACTGTTATATAATTTGAATCATTGTTTGACCTTTTGCGGTCTAATATGGACGTATTAATATTAGAACTGCGCATCTTTTTAGTATGATTTATTGATCTACATTATAAAAGATGAAGGTAAGCCGTTCATTTTCCGATCTAGCTCTCCGAGAAAAATATTCTTAGCACGTCTATGTTCTCGAAGGAATAAAGTTCAAGTATCATTCTTTAAAGTCCAGTAATCATTAAAAGCACGATGTAAAATAGGCATGATATAAATATTGGAATTAAAATCGAAATTGAATCAATAAAGTGAATAAAAACATCGAGGAAATTGTATCAATGGTGGATGAATATTTGGAAGTATAAAAGTATATCAAAACGTTGAATCAAGTGTATACAAATTGCTTCTGTGAGCGTTATGAATGTTTTATGAAAAATGTAGAGTAATTTAATGACTGTAGTGGATATTCATGCATTTGTATCTAATGTACAAGAAACCGCGTTTAACATTTTTCTTTGTTTCCAACATATAAAATCTTCTCAACAAATAAATAAATTTTCTCCCTCTTTTAGTATCTATAAAAATAAGTTTAACGATGTGAATTTTATTTGGTTCTCAAACATGAAATTTCATCTATTAGACATAAATACTAGAACATTAGTGAATAAACAAAACCACTTAGATATTTTCAATATATTCCATGCATAATGAACTGTCTCTACCAGTCTGTCTAGTGATAGACTATACTTCTTATTTTCAAAATAAAAGGAAGAAAAATAAATGTTTCTTGATTTGAAATTCTACTTTAATTTTGAATTTCTCTATCAATACATCGCATCAACAATTTGCATAAAACCACAGAAAATCAAAAAGAACCTTCGTCAACCGATCGGGGTCGTAAATAGCGCACAATGAACCATAAAATCTGGCTTCCATACTTTGGCCAATCCGGAGGGCAATTATGACCGAACAAAGGGCGATAGTTTCGCGTAAGTTTTGAACGGGCAGAAGCTTACCGGGTGCATACGCGGATCGACAACGGTGGCGGGCGCGCTCTTTATGGAATTAATAAAATATTCACTCGGCAGACGGACGGCAAAGTAAGGCATATAATAATTTTCTGGCACGCCACCTTGTGTGTTGTCTCCGTCGCCACGGGCCGTACGTGACCGCTATCGCGGAATCAGATCAGAAAATGGCGCAAACTCCGATAAATAAGATAAATAATGTAACGCGCCTTCCGTACAGGACGGCCCATTCCCGCGAAAAACTTTGAAAGTCGCGTGCACGTCCATCAGTGCCAAGCCCTAATGCCGTGTTTCGCGTAAAATGGCCACCGCCGATTGGCCTCGTTCAAGGAGATTCACTCTGGAACATCCATTATTGGACTGCTTTCGCCATGGAAGTAAAAGTCGTTACTCCTCTATCATCCCGATCGGCTGCGTAAATTGCCGTTGATCTAGTTTCCTTCGTGCCGTTTACTTCGATGATTGCAATACTTTCGGGCTAATCGGATCACGCGGTGACGACTGTCGTCTATGTAAGTTCGGCCAATCCGCGACACCCGGTTCCGATAAAATAAGCTGCAAACATCCGTCCGAAGTGATTTAATCGTGGAGGAAAATGGTCAAATATGAAGTACCATTTTATGACTGCCACCTTCAAAAACCAATCCTGAGGAATTAAAAATCCAAGCCAATTCGAACTATCGTGAAAACTAGTTGTCTTAGCACCAGCAACGTATTGTCATTAAATATTGTAGCGACGCGGTTAATTCCAAAGAAAGAGCAAGTTGACGGGTAGACGGGGAGCTCCGGTGTCCTTGCGTCTAAGGAGCTAAGCCGCAAACTATGAATTCATGCAAATCGAGATAAGACTGGCAAGTTTCTATGACCTCGGATGCCTCTCTGATGGCCGTTCGGGGTAGCCGGCTGGCTTACAGTTCATGTCCTTCGGGCTAAATAGGCTAGCTAAACGGCCCGTACTAACCTCAGACTTAACCGACTGTTAAGTTCGATTTGAGTTACTCCGAAGACCGAGGCCTGGTGTAATCCGTAAGATCCTAGGGAAGTGCGGTGGGCTTGCTATGCGCGCCGTCACGCAGCAACGCCGGAGGAAGTCCGGTCCACGGACAGGTTTGAATCGAAATCTTGTACTATGACAGATGGTGACGGGACAACTGTAGACATCGGGGAAAGCAGATTCCACGGGGCATAACGAGAATCTCTTACATATCAAATCAACACGTGTCCACGCCTTGCTACATACTTCAGCACGATAAACTGAATATAATAAACATAATAATATCTCCTAGAATTTAGGGTAGCAATTTTTTAAACATTATTTAGCGATATTAGAGCGATGCTTGCATGCAATCTCGACAACAAAATTAAATGAAATTGGCAAAAGGATGAAGTTAATATTGTTATCATTCGCAACTAGCAAGGGGTGATCACCAGTTATAAAATATAAATTTCGCAGGATATTATTCATCTTCCAATGGTACGAAATAATTGCTTCTACTATTCAATATTTTCTGCTAAAAATTATTGTCAGATTTTTTTTAATTCTGGTTCTTCTAGACCAAGAGAAATATAAAGTATCACCCCATTCCCCCCATAGAGTGCCCCCATTCACGCGAATGCTTTTCGAGGAAAATAAATTGGCTTAAACAAGTTGTCCGAATAATGGAAATCCAATTTGAAATGCTTGTACAAGGTAAAGCAGTATGGCTCCCGGTGGACTTATAATATGCACGTCCATGGGACAGCCCCGGAACCCTCAGCACCGTGAAGATTAATTAACAGAAAAGATGTGCATAAATGTTCGACTCGAAAAACGGTGCAGTCGATATTAAATCGTGAAGTTGCAGTCTAATAGAATTTTATTTCGCGCATACTTCATCGGAAGAACTCATAAAAGCATATAATCATTTTATTTGATCTGAAACTTTTTAAATTTATCTGCAAACGCATAAAATGCGTGGCCTTTCGCGAGTTACTCATTATGCTAAATGGACAGTACACGTAATTAGGTAAAAAGTTGTTTTAGAAATTAAGGTCGAAAGTTAAAATTATGTCGAAAGTAACTATAGAAACAGAGACGAGGCATGTTTAACATTTTTTCCATTCTGGTGCAGCAGACATGCGCTGATCACTCAAGGCACCGTTACAATTAACATTTCTTACATTTCAGAACCATCGTAGAGGCTTCCGCCACTTCGCCGACTGACAAAAATCTGACGGTGCATCAGATTCTCGCGGGGAAACTTGCACGCCAGCGCACGGTGTACTAGCCTGGATTCCGAGTAGTTTCCGCTGGCGCACGACACGGAGATAGGATCTCCGTTAATATTCCAGTACACGGTTAATTATCGCGATCGGTGGAGGAGCCGGCCGACATCGGGTTGGGTCTCAGGCAAATAACGAATGCAAGGAATCAATTCCGTCCGCAAAGATAGGTCTCCTATACGGTCACGTGTAAGGGTGCGCGTGTGCGTAACACGTACTATCCCGAACGGGACTCGACTTGGCGAGCGATAAGATCAGTCGCGTGAGCCAACTCAGGGGTAGTGTGCCCCAAATGGCTAGTCTCATTTCCCTCTTCTCTAAGTAGTTTGGTATTTGTATTCGCTATCCGTATAGTCGTTTTCGATCCTCTATCATCACCCTTATCGATACAGTCTCGACTCCGTCGAGGCTTATGCGTTCTCCTTTGAGCTCATTATTTTTATTCCGTCGAATAAAACGTACAAAGAATTTGTTTAACGTATAACAATTTATTAAAGCACAATAATAAGGATGAAATTTTTGAAGTAACGCTGTAAAAAAGTGCTAAATCTTGAATTAAAAATTAGGAAACACAATTGAGCTATTATAATTGTTTCAATCTTAGAACTCTGAAGGGGTGGGGCTAGTCGACCTACAAACCTAACAATGGTAAATGGAACGGATTTCTCGATTGCAAGAAATTGTTCAAAATTTTAGTATGTAAGTATTCACTCTACTTTATATATAAAAATCTAGGCAAAGGATCTCGGCTTAATTTATCATTGTTAATCCTATGGATTTGACGAGCCTCCCTTTCGTTAGGAACTTTAAGGTTAATGTTTAAAATGTTTTAATTTTAAATAGCATACTTTCACGAGTTTTAATACATTTTACAGGATATTTATGTATTGAAGAAATCCTTTAATTTGTAACAGTATTATGTTCATAATTTTTTACCAAAAAAGCTAGATTTTCGTGTGACAGTGAATGTCTATCTAAAAAGAGATGAATATCGAAAAATGAATATTGAAGGATGAATGTTGAAAGATGAATATAAAAGAATGATATGAAGAAGTAGATGAACCTAAAATCGAAGGATATATTCGATGTCTGTGCTTGTTATTTCTGCTAACGCGGATGCTCGATCTGAAAATACGTAGAACAATAAAAGATGAACTACCCTAGAAATATCAATAGAGTACAGTAGACTACCTGAACTCAATCTGTTCAACTGACCAATTAAAATCTCTGGTTGGCGGCTATTGATCCGGAACATGAGCAGCGTGCATTTTAATAGTGAATCACCGCGCGACACGCAACAGTATCAGTGTGCCACTCTATCTCCTGTCGAACCTCGCCGCAATGCTAACGAAACGTTGGGATAATTTTTCGAAAATGACTCGGGCTGACAGTGGAGAACTTGAATGACAAGAAATGTAGATTTGTTTGATCATTGGAGAATCAGATCTTTGACGTAAGTTTCGACTGTACCTGTCGAGAAAAATTGTTAAAGCAAAAATGAAACTGAAATTTCATTTCACTTGCAAAGATCACGTTAGGATTTTATTTTATTTTTAGCGTCCTTGTTTCTTTATAGGGTTCTTAACAAATTAAAATTATATGAAAAATACATTTTATTTTAATGAATACAAAAAAATTCTTTATTTTTGCACACTGAAAACATTTATCTATGTGCTAATGTAAATATAAATACCAGAAGACGCTCTGAAGGATAATAAATTCCTCCATGTTGTGGCAATACTGGACTCAAAATTAAGCGAAAATTTCACAAAAGCGACGGAGCAGCACCGTCAGAACTCATGTGTTTTAATTATTCGCAAGTCCTATCCAAATATATTTTTCAAACAAGAACGCATTTCCCGAGGCAATAAACCATAATAGTTCTTTAACTCTACAGGTCCATTATACATCCTCGCCGGTGACGAGATCCGCGAGAATTGACTTCAGCTCATCAAGATTGGACAAACCATCCGCAGCGGGTTGGGCGACTTACGGCGGGGCACGGCACGGCGCGGCGGTGCGGTGCGGCGTTTCAATTCCGCGCGGTCTCGATTATCCCCGAATTTCCCGCGGCCTTCCCGGCGAGTTAAGGAACAATTTCGCAAAAACTCGGCGTCAGTTTCATCAACGGATTCAGCGGTTAGGTGGGCGCGGCGGCGCTTGCAGCAGCCAGCAGCCAGCGAGCATCAACCAGCAGCAGCAGCAGCAGCACCGAGCACCGAGCAGCGAGCAACGAGCAGCGCGCGCCAGGCCGACCCACACGCCGAAAATTCCGCATATTCTCCTTCGCGTCGGCCCTTGTCCTTCCACCCTGCCCGGGGAGTGGTTTTCGACCACGTGAATCCGGCGAACGAGTACCTGCCTGAAATCCTGACATCCTGACGTGGCAGTGCACCGGGCGTACTGAGAGGTGGCCGCTGCAGCGCAGCCTCTCTCGAGCTAAGCTCAGCACATTGCTGTGTGCCTACCGGCTTACCTCCGATAATGTTTTCATATTGTGCCCGCGAATGTTTACGGCGTGCCAGCCGCATTATCTCGTGCCTCCTTCTCGGTTGCCGCTTGTTCGCGGTTCTCCTCGGAGGCTGGGTGGCGGACTTAAGTCCTTTCGACGTTTTTCCAGACCAAAGAGAGCGAGAAAGAGAGAAAGAGAGAGAGAGAGAGAGAGAGAGAGAGAGACCTACTTCCGTCCACCCTCGGCCCCTCCGATGTGTGCCCCGAAGAGAGAAAGAGAAAGGAAGCTCGCAGCCTCGTCGACCCCGGCCCTGTTTCTGATGCATCTGGTAACCGGCTCCTAAAGGCATTGTGCCGAAAACCTGTCTCTTGGCATCCGAGCTGCTTGCCACAGCTTCTCGCTCCTCGGTCGAACGAGAACGAGCTTAAAAGCAGTGGAGGACTCGGCTTGGCTCCCGGAAGAGAACTTGAAAGGAACCACGAAAAGGGACACTCGACTCGCGTCGAGTGCTTTCCTCGGCTTACCGTTTGTCTCCAGCACCGTTTCCTCTGTTCCTGCCCACCGCCTGAACGTTATATCTGCTGTTCTTTGCCGCCGCGACGCGACACGACGACGATTTCGGCTGCCAGCTTTCGCGCCGATTCGCTCACCTCCACCCAGGACCACCGACTCTCTCACCTACGGTTCTGCTTGTCCCCTCCTCTATACACCCCCCCCCCCCCCCCCCCCCGCTCCCCCCCCCCCCCCCCCCCCCCCCCCCCCCCCCCCTCCCTCCTCCGATGTCTGCCGAGGCTGGATTAGCGACCGTGTGATTAGAGCTTTCGCGCTAATTTATATTCCGTTGTCGAGTAGCTGTCCACGTTGACGTTCTTTGCCTTCATGTGACGAGATAAACGGCCGGGATATCGGAACGCTGAAAAAAATTATAGCGACGTCGCGGTGTTAATTTTTGAGTGATTCCGGCGAGGTGGAAAGGACGTAGCGACCGCGTTGATGATGAAATTTATTTCCGGCCGCAATTTCTGGCTGTCGGAATATCGCTGTCACTGGTCGCTGCAAATGATTCGAGCCATCAATTTTATGACAAGAGGGGAGGGTCGGTGTGGAAAGTGAAGCTTTCTTTGTCTTTTAGGGACTGTGGGGTGTATTCAACAAAGTCTGATTTTAAACTGATATGATTTTGATTATGGCAGTGATGTAATTGATAATTATTAATATACTTTAAAATGTTTCTATTATAATGTATATGATTAATATACTTTAAAATGCATCTAATCCGGTTTGCCATAAATGCATGACGTCCGCAGTTTAATAATAATTGAATAGTTTGTTTGAAGATCAAATAAAGGTCTCATGTTAATTATATAGGAATATTTTATAGCTTTCTGCAATAAAGTACCTGGTTATATTTTATTCAAGAAACTTATGCAGTGCCATCAAATATCTAAATACAATCCGAGAAACTATGTAGAATTATATAATACAATCTACTATACTGTACAATCTACGTTACAACAATGATATTATATGAATAAAGATTCTTATAAAAAGACCATGAAAATATTTTCCTACAGAAAAATAATGAATTATATCAAATAATCAGCCCTCCGCAGTTAAATAAATATCGAATTTAATTTATCGAAAAATTTGTTTAAAAAATCGGCGCTGCATGAATTTATTTCCCAAATAAAAGATACGAGTGGCTGTTAACATTCTTACCGAAGCCAATTTTGGGCTTGTTTAATACATTTTAATTATCGTAAATACGGATCCAAAAATTAGTACTTGAAACTAATGACTAAAGCTTCCAAAAATTCTGTTTTTATACCTCATTAAGGTACTTATTACGGAGCATGAGCAATTAATTAAATCATCCCCTTTTTGGGACGAAAGTTACGGGAACTCTAAAAACGGCTGTAACTTGTTCAAAATTTTCGAAAAATCATTACGGACGTTCGTGCATTTCTAACGTTACCTAATAGAGGAAGTACGAATTGGAACAGTGTAATAACATCTTTACATTTGTTAGTATACAATTGTTGCTTCAGAAGAAATTCTATGATTGTCAATGTTCACTTTAAAAAAATTTTAAACTAATTATAAAAATTATGAAATTTCAAGGCAATTATAAAAATTACGAAATTATGAAGCAATTATAAAAATTATAAAATTATAAAGTAATTATAAAAATTATGCAATTATCAAAATTATAATAACCAATTTGTACTAAAAATTTATATGAAATCCTTTCATTTCGAACTCTCCGCATTGTTGCTGCCCTTAGATTTGTATAATTCTTCAATTTGTCGGGATAACGATAATACAAGAATATTTGTTACCATTTTGTAACTAACCCAATTCCCAGCAGGAGTCGCCGTAAAATTTCAATTAAGGTTTAAACCGAGGAGCAAACGAAGAGCAGAAATGTAATTTCCAAAGTAAAGGATGATCGTTAAGAAAGTGCGGCATAATTGAACGGAGCTTAGAATGGTCGGCCGCGATAATGTTATTCGAAAACTGGAGCGTTTTCACGTGCGCGAGCGTGCGTCGTATCTAACTGTAAGACAGAAGGTGTACCATAAAGTATGAGAGTAGAACATATGGCGATTAAGCTGGAGCATGATAATGTATATCGAGCAAATATTTGCACGGTGACGCCTTTGCCTTCGATACCTCGCGTAGGATTTTTTTCCCGCCTTATCAACGGTGCCGCGATTAGAGATTGGGGAAAATTAAAATTAAGGGATCATCCCCGAAGAAAGTGGATAAAATACGATTGCCGGATTAAAACAAATCTTAACCAGGCGCGATTGTTTGCATGGCGTATCAATCGATCTTATCAATTCAAGGTAGCATGTCAAATGTCATCCGCGTATTGACATGTACACGCTTTGAGCAGATGGGAATTAAGTGATTACAGTAGGTCTACTAAAAAGTCCATTCAGAGCAGACGTTTTACTTTTTTAATAAAATTATTATATTGAAAAAGTTCTATAATAAAATTATTCTATTCAACTTCTACGTTAGAGTGTTATGAAATAGTGAGACTTCATTTTACCTGTTAGCTTTAATATGTTATTTTTAACTGTAATATATTAATATTATCTATAATATATAATTAGTATTAGTAGTAATATATTTTTATTAATATATATATATATACAACAATGAACTAAGTAATAATAATTGAAAGTAATGGAGGCATATTAAAAGACAGCCTATGAAAATTAATATAGCTAAAACGGATATTCACTTTTGTGACTTAATGGACCTCTCACGGAGTTAAAGAACTTTTTGCTTGCTCTCAGTTTCTGCAAACTGATCGTCCGGATGTTTCTGGTATTTGCTGTTCGCCGTGGGAGGCAGTCTAATCCGGGCAAAGAATTGAACAGCCCTCGGTCCATTTTTAATGGACAGCGAAAGGTTTAAAATGTCGTTTAACGCGCCCGAAAAAGCGCCGTTTCATCTTTCTCCATTAGCGTTTCCGATTTAAGTACACCGTCTTTCAGTCGCGTGCCTCTTTTTTCGGACACCGGGCGTGTTCTTTCACGGCGGAAAGAACTTTGTCTGAAAACCCCGGCGATGATGGTCAGGGAACAAAGACGACACGGTGTAAAAGAGTCGAGGCGCTTAACTTTAAGCTGAAGTTAATGAGATTGAAACGCGGCGGAAATATCGTATAACGAACACAAGAAGCTTTCAGTCTTTGAATCAAAGTACGTCTACTTTTCGAAATTAGGTAGGCTCTTAAACGGTCGATAGGGTAATATTTCGATAGAAGAGACCGGGCATTTCTTGGTACGCGCGCGCCGGCTTTTCTGCTCGAAACTTTTCCGATTCGTTCGCGGTTTGTAAAAGACCCCGGAACGCTTATTTGTGTCATTCAATTACATTTCTATATTATTTCTCAATTATTTCTTTAAAACTAGTCCTCGTAATTACTATTGAAATTATATGACCGAGGTACGTCGACGTTGGTCTTCGGAAAGATGAAACCCAGTTTTTTAATGGATTATTTTATCTTAATCGGAACAAGGAACGGATTCGAGCAATTGCTTGGGAAATTCTTTACGGTGAAAATAAAGTGGAAATGTTCTTAGGGTTTTAGTAATATGCGTTGATGTTTCTTTGTGTTTTAGTAATATGCGTTGATGTTTCTTTGTGTTTTAAGAATAAGAGATTTTGAGATTTGCTTTTCTGTAATCCGAATTCTCTTTATCGATACAATTGACATTGTATCCTATAGAGAATGCTTTATTTTACTGAAATAATATTTGTGGTAATTTAAGAAAACATTGGTCTCCTTACATGTTCGATTTTGACAAATAAGTTGTTAATTGAATTTATTTAAAATTCGACAAATATAATGATAATTTTGCTAGAAAATAAACTGTAGGCATAGTAATTGGCTATCCACCCTAACCGAATCCACTACCGCGTTTACGATGACTATGAAAAAGTCGAAATCATCGTTAGGTTCCGACAATAACGTCAATTCTACGTAAAGAAATCCAAGAACCAGCACCGGCGTCGATTAATCCGCGTGTGGTCGATCGGGGTTCGAGTTTATCGAAAGATAAGTCGAGGCGATTAAAGAGGGCTCTCTTTCTGCCCCCCCCCCCCCCCGGGAGCAGCTTTATTTAACACGCTGGATTTTTACAGCGAGCCGCGGCGACCGGTGGGTGGACTCTTTCTATCGAGCCAAGGATCACGTTTTAACGGACGACCGTAACGCTGGACAAGATAGCGAATTTAAAGGCGATACGCGAGCGGGAGCGCGCACGCGATCGTGCAATATGGCACAGAACGCAATTGAACGCCGCTTAATTTCCAGGGGAGCACAATTACATGGTCGATAGACTATAATTTTTTTCGAAAATGTTTCTTTTCCGAGTAGCCTGTTCCGTCCGCGCACGCATCCCTCGTCGAATACGACGACGCGGCGAGCTTCTCGTGCCGCGGCGACGAATGTGCCACGCCGTTGCATTATCGCGCGATGCGTCCCGACCCGGAGAAATAAAATGTTCTAATCTCGCACCGGCTGATAAGGATAAAGCGTGGACTTAATAATCGTGACCTCTACCACCCGAACGAGAACTCCGAATACGATCTATCGGGCTCGGCCAGTTTCGTTTCCTGGAAAAACTTCTCTCCGAGATATTTCGCTGTTGGAAATAATTAGACGTTGCGCGCATCTCTTGCTGTTAATTTATATTTTCTTAAAGTATTTTACGAGATCCAGAATATCATAAAAAAAATGCTATTCGGTGGCTAGAACAATGTTTGTAGCAAAAACGAAATCCACGATTATGAAATCTACAATTAAGACGAAAATTCATCTTTTTTTTTTGTTTCGAAATATTGAAAGATATAAGATTTTATTTCTTGAACAGCACCAATAATATTTACAAACAGATGTGACGCATTCATTGTTTAGGATGTAGGAGATTTTATAAAATTGTTATGGTGATTATTCATTTAAAATATAATAAGCTTAAAAGTGGCGATCTTGAATAACTTTGAAATACTGTAAACTCATTGCCAGTTATACTATCATGGATTTTATTCATAATGAAAGAAGTGTAAAAGTAGTAATCTTCAACAACTTTAAAATACCATAACTCATTGCCAATTATACGATCGTATATTTTGTCATAATGTATTAATACCTGCGAGAAGAAAATGTGGAAATGAGTTCTGTCTACGAAAAAAACACCAATTTGTCCATTCGTGCATAATAAATCATTATTTCAGGCAATAATAAGAAGCTGATGGTAATTCTATACAGCGAGAACGAAACTTGGATATGTTGGAGAAATTACGGTACGTTACTGGACAAATAGAAAACAAGCATTTTCGATGCGTTAAATTGCGGAGAATTTCGCTCCGGTGTATAGAATTTATCGTGTATTCAATTTTAGTATTATACCGAATAGCGGAATTGATGTATGTATTTCTATATTATGATTTCTATAATATTTCTATATTACTAGCTAATAAATAGCCAGAGAGTAATATTAGCTGCGAGATCGGCGATTTGTTTGCCATTTACATATCATATAATAATATTACATTTCTTATACGAAATATGATCATTAAATTAGTCGTTTCTCTAGATAAAAAATTAATGTAAATACGTAAATTTCACTACACGAAAAAATGTTAAATATACAAAAAACTGAAACCGAACGCTTTTAGAATTTTTCAATATTTCGAGAAATAATGAAATCATGATGGCAGCGGTAAAATGTAACGTGCAGGATTAATAATAAAAACGCAATTGTCTTCTGAAACACCTTTTAATTTCTTAAATTGTATGTAATCTCATAATAGTGGCAAATATTGTACGCACATCGATGTATCACTTTTCTACAGGATACCAAAAACGTGAAAAATAAATATTTCTATAAAGAATACCAAAGATAAGAAAATTCAAAATTTATAAAAGAATACCAATGACAAGAAAATTGAGTATTTATAAAAGAATTCCAAACTCGAGAAAAGCGAATATTTGTATAAACTTTTACAGCTAAGATCTTAAGGTCCAAAAATCTGTCGAGCGCTGTGCTTGTTATCTCAGATCATTAAATTTTCATTTGCTATTGGAAAGTTTCATCTATTCTCTTTGATTTCGGCGAGACTTAGAATAGTTCATGCTCGGTACAGGTATCAGTAGTCCTTGCCCTTACGTCCTAAGATCTTCTCGCGCTGACTCATTAGCTCCTCCGCCGTGATCTGAACTTGACATCTGTTCGCATACCTGTGACACTTTATGCCGGAACAGCAGTTGCTGTCGCTGACACACTGAAACGAAAAAGTACAGTCGCATTAGTATTTATCAGGTCGAGTAAACGATACCGCGGAACGTTCGCACACTGTTAATCGCGAGTTCGTCACGTTTTGTCCCGTTACCTCTAGTAACCAACGCGGCCTAATCGCTTTCCTAGCACCTTCTAATAACAATTAAACGAGTAAACGTAATTTTCTACTTACAGGATCACCGTGACGGCCGCATGACGTGGATGCTCCTGACACGATTGCTACAACTAGCATAGACGCGAAGATGTACAGCATAAGCTTACTCATTTTGGATGTGAATTTGCACGCTGAAACAATAAATTCATTTTTGTTTAGTAGTGTCCTGGTAACATAAGAGTATATTTATTAGAACTATAGAATATTTATTAGTATAATTATTAGAATATTTATTAGAACTTTAATTACTGCAGAATGACTGTCTAAGACTTCGAGAATTTGAAAAACTAAAATATCGAAATTACGATGATCTTTAAGTGTATTTTGACTTCGTGTATTTAGTCAACGAATTTGAAAATAGGTTACGATATCGTTTAGAAACCTAAGTGAAAGTGAAATGTGTGTCATAAGTAGACTACTCTGTATTAAAGACAGCAAGGAACTTTAAACTGCGTAGAATATATCCTCACATCTTCCTCCATTGATTAGAATTAATGAAAGAAGAAATGAATTCAACTATTGCTTCCCAAAATTCCTTCAAAAGATTTCACAGGTATTCGAAGCTTCGAACTGCAAGGATTTTTACGTCGAAGAACGAAATTATTTGGGGACATGATGAAATTCAAATAACAAGTTTTTCACACGTGACATGCGAGCACAAGCAACGCGAAGGACGCGTAATTCGGTCAGAGTGTTCGGCGAAGCAAAAGAAGATGAAGAAGCGAGAAGGAAGAGAGAGAGAGAGAGAGAGTAAGAGAGACCGTTCTTGATACAATTATATCTGATCTTGGCGCCATAATGGCGTGGATTTACAAAGGTCATCTGCAAATTCATGAAATTCCAGTTCATTACGCAATCTGACGAACACACACGGGAGGTTTGCACGAGAGTACGGTGTACATTTGTGTCCGTGAATGAGTCATTAACTACTGACCTGACTCGTTCTTGTATTACACGGTCGAAACTACATGTAACAACGTATCAACAATCCAACCCGTGAAACGACTGTCAAGTGGTTGCTAAAACTCTTAGCGTTTCGTCGATTCGTAAAAGTTTCGCTGAATTGTAAAAATTACGCCAAGAATAATGTATCGAGGCTCATTTCTAGTCCGTGATACATTGGTCTATTAAAAGAGTGATTAAACTGATTGCACAGTGATTGCAGAGATGTGTAACTTTGAAACGTGTTTGGAGAGTACTGGTTAATGTGTTACTCAATGTTAGACGGCTTATCAGCTGATTTAACCTTATCTTCTCGAACGCAATAATGACTGCATTAAACAACTTCTATTTTTAAAATATATTCACCTTACATACATACTCTGAGCCATAAAATTTTTTACGATTCTTTTATTTAAATTTTTACGTTTGTGAAAATAAAAATGTTCTATCGTCGTAGCAATATCTACTGCTCTTGAAGGCGACCGTAAGCGACGGTTTAAAACAGTGGCATAATCGTCCCTGTGTAGAATAATACTTTGGTTGAATGTAGAATTCTTCACCGATTACGCTTAAGTATATAGCAGCGTGTGACGAGTGTGAGTTCAAAGTTCATCGTATGTCAGAGCGATCGTGTTATTAGAGATTTAGAAAGTTATTCTAAACAACTTCTGCTACTATGGAACACTTTTCAAATAATTTGTTCTGAATCTCAAATAATCTTCAACTCGTTTATCAATAACTTTATCTTGACGCACACAAATGTTTACTACACACTTGCCTGTCAAAGCAGTTCATTTCTCGAAAGAAATTCTTTTGATTTTTACAAAGTACACACATTACAATACAAACACATCTAAGTAGAATTTAAATATAAGAATACAAACACATTTCAGTAAAATTTAAATATAAAATTTAAATATAAAATTTGCATATCTGAGAAGCGAATAACAAAATCTTAATTATTTTTCTACATTGTAGATTTCCAAGCTCGAAGTTTCTCTATTCAACTAGTTTTGTGCACTGAACAGACCAATTTGTTTTCAATTCCTACGTTTGGCCGAGATTGTAAAATAATCACAAGACACTGAATGAATGATAATGTAAATGCGCATCGAATTATTATAATTAAAATTAATCGAATTCGATAATTATCTCGTGTTCTTGTTTTTTATTTCACGACGGATATAAAAATTCTGCTGGGAGGCTTTTGAGTGCTGCGCAGGAATCGTACTCACCAGTAGCAACGAACAAAGCAACACGGAGCTCTTTCTTAAGAGTGCTAGTCCCAGGAGTTCGACCTTAACTGACTCGTCGATGTACTATATTCTACGCTTTTATACTACAACGACGCATCATGCCGACACGTACGTGTGTACGTGTATACGTATACGCGCTATGCACATGGCTGTTAGTGCGCAGAAGGTAAGAGTAAGAACTGTTACAGTTCTCCGATACGTGACTCAGATTCCACTGCGACTGAAAGACTTGCGAGTATTTTGTTCCTGGTTGAGTCTGTCTTTTTTATTAAACAATGATTCAACAAATACGTTAACCACGTTGCCTTAATTTTCTACCTATTTGAATAGATATCGCGGAATGCTACTAGAAGGACTGAATAATTTCAACTCGCATACGATTAACTTCATTTTTCATAGTTTGTTAAAGTTGTGCACTTAGTCACTAACAAATTTGAAATAATTATAGCGATTGTGTCATCCAATTTTTGTTTCAATTCCACCTTCTTTTAAACAGGTAAAATTTATTTCTTCGAGTCGTTCCGATTTCAACTAATAAGCGAATCATTGTCTATAAAGTGTCAATTTATGTCATTGCGTTTATTAAAATATATAATGCATATATTAGATCCAGTTTTTTAAGTCATAATTTTCGATTAAAAACGCTTTTATTAAAAGTAAATATACGCTTCAAAGATAACATATGTATTCGTTTACAATATATTGAAAATACAGTAAAAGATGTAAGAAAAAGTAAAGACAAAACTAATATGAGCTTATCATTTTTGTTTTAGCATTATAATAAGATCTTAAACTCTATTGAATACGCTACACAATAGTATTTATGAAAATAAGTGAACACTTACCATTTTCAAGGTATTTTTAATATAATCGGACACCTTTAAAAACTTTTCGTAAAGTATTTTTAAAGAATGGACAAAACCTTATTTTCACGATAATAATTTTATTTTAATTTTTATTTTAAATACTTTTCCTACTCCCTCAAAGGTAAAGTACTGCATTTTTAATATTAAAATCAACTTAAAACGAACCAGCGGTTTGCACCTGCAACGAAATGCTGAGTTTGATGTTTGTCTGTATTTTATAAAGAAAACATAACTAAATAAACATTCTTGTTTGTTGTAGCGGCACCAAAATAATTCGTGTATTATGCATTCCTGTTTAAAAGTTCATCAGCTGAAAGCTTCGCTTTAAATTGATATTATAAATTGTATCATACCGTGTCCGTTTTCTAGAAATGTACTATTTGCTTTCATTTTATTGAAAAAAATATCAACCAAGCTGCATTAGTATTCTATGCGATCATCCTTCAGAGAGCACAGTTTAGGTATTTTTAGATATTAAGAGAAAATAGTGCTTCCAATTATCATATTGTCAGATAACGGTCAGAGTTACGCTAAAAATATAGAATTCGGCTAATGGGAAGAATTTAGATAGATACGCAGCAAAATGAAAAGAAGCTTAATGGATATTGTTATAGGCATTGTTTAGAGAAAACGCAATTACAGCAGAACTTTCACAGCGGCACGATAAAATTAAAAAGTCATAACATATGGCACTAAGATCAGGAAAATACGATGTCAAGTGTAACTTTCCTCGTAACTTGGTTATTATTGGCTTTGTCCTATGTTCTTGGAATGTGTGTACATTTTACAGTACTTTTATCTATTTATTAAAATTTCTTACAAACGCACACACACGCGCAAATATAAATATTATGACAGCTATTTAGTATTCTTTTCAAGATAGCAAAACAGTCTCGCAAATACTGCTTAAGAAGCACATCAGACATAAGGAAACCAACAAATGCCGTAGACGTTCCCAGAATACCAACAGCTTCCTTATTGAAAGACAGAGAAATTGATTATTGCAGTCATTCATACGGTAAAAAAGGTTTATTCGAAGAAACATCGATAAGAATATAAAAATATTGTTGTTTCTCATGTATTTACAGAAATAGTATATTTACATCAGAAAAAAAGAAAATAAGAACTTTATGAACAAATTAAAAGTTAGATAATTCGAATAATTTAATATAAATAATAATCAGTAATATGAATAATTAATAATGCAAATTTTAATGAATTGCGAGGAGTTCCAGGAAATAAGTGGTAAATATAAATTAATATTTTCGGTATGAGTTCTGATAAATAGAAGATAAAAACACATTGCTTACATTTTTATGGTTACTCCTTTTTTCCCAAAAAATCGGAACTCAACAAATATTGCATATAAAATACACAATAGTATTATACAGATATGTCAATGTATTTATACAAATATATAAACATTTATAATAATTTAATACAATTACCTCAATAGAGAACCTCAATACTTTACTAAAAGGAAATTAAAAAAAATTTAGTAAAGAATACTAAAAAGAAAAAAATCTCTTATGACGGTGCTTATATAATATTCAAAAATATTAGAGTCTTTCATGAAAATTTTGTATTAACTTTATAATTAGTTACGGCTATAATAATGCAATTATATCTTTTATTAAACGAAATAAAAATTCATAATTAATATTTATTATAAGTATTATTATAATTTCGCATTGTAAATATACATGTCCCAAAATTATGTTTCTTCCGGGAATCAAAGGGTGACTGAGGTAATTCGAAGTAAGTTTTTCTTCGGCGCAAATGTAATCCGCGGTTTTGTTTACGGATCGTTATCGAGAAACAGTGACCAATGAAAGGGGAACTCGGTTGCTGCAAGGCAACTGAGTCAACGAGCGGACGATAACCTTTAGAACATTAAAATAGTTATCTGATATGATAATTATTTAAAAAAAGGGTAGTCCGTTCTGAACAATTTTTCTCTATTGATTTTCATTTCCGAGATATTTACAAAAATAATTTCATACTTCTGTAAAATGCCTCGCGTTTTTACGGTTGGATACGAAATATCCAAGAGTTATTTACAACGTGTTTTATAAAATCTGATTAGACTTTTTGGTGAACTTGTCGAAAAGTTTTGATTTCACCGATTTGTAGTTGGCTGGGTTTATGAAAGGGTGGGGGCAGTTCGACCATCCATACACAGATCTTTGTCCATGAACAGAAGATAAGAGGCTATCGCCGGTGAGCAACCAACTGACGCGCACGCGGGAACAGATACACAACTACAGGTGAAATTCAATGTGTGTGAAATAGTAGCAATATTTTTTCGATAAATATATTATATGTATAAAGGAGAGCAACATTTTTTGCAATGAAAACAGTTGCTCAGTGTCACAACCCTCTGATAATATATTTTAAAGTCAACGAAATCAATGTGTCTTAATCTAAATAATTACCAACCATAATTTAACAACAAATAACGAAACTGTATTTATGCGAATGGAGATACGGAAAAGGTACTTACTTGTAACGTAATATTTCACACGTAGCGAAAGAGTATGGTACATACGTACACACTCTGATGTACAATAGTAAGGTTCGTAAAGAAGTGATCTGCACAGTTGCGGTTATGGTTTTCGCCTTATGTTGAAGTGCGTAGGTCCGATCGGTGTTGCCAGATTTGGTGGATCGTTGCCAAATTGACGAATTTATATTTCGAAAGTGGCGATTCATTTAAAAAAACTGTTGGGAATGTTAAAAAAATTTAAGTCAAGTATAGCGTATTCCTCCAATAAACACTCTGATATGGTGTTATTAGAGTTACAGATATTTTAAACGAATTATTTTATTTGTTTAAGATGAGATCACATAAGAAAGAAAAATTTCGATGTAAGAAAATGTTCCATAATTGTTACAATACACGCTTTATGATCTTTTTAGTGGTTTTAATTTCATGCAAAATAATGTTTTTTGTTATAGCTTTGATTAAAGTTATTACAGGCGTTTTTATAGTTCTTTATCATATATTACGTTTAGTTTGCTGTCACAATATTCTTTGTTTTATTTTTGTAAGTTTATGTTACAATATAAGATACATGTCAAAGCACATAATCCAGTCCTTGATTTTATTTAATAATATCACGAAGACATTGATTAATCAGATATTGTATATTAGAATCCATACTTGCAAAAGCGTGCAGGAGTAGACTTTATAAATATAAGCGCTATTAAATACAACACCTTCAAACACTGCAACACACACACACACCGGAACCAGCATTGCATCTCATCGAGTCGAACTGATTATCAATTACTCATTGTCACAGACACAATACACCAACGACTAGAGAACTAACAGATATCTTCTTAATCACCTATTAAACTATATGGCGCTGACAATATCGAAATCAATAAAGTGCGGAACGTGGCTATAGATACCGCGAAGTTCGTTTACGCAAGGAAAAATTCAAGCAAAGTTTGCATTAAATTAACGGCAAAAGCGGTGCTCTCGTTGTGTTTTTAACTGGAATACCTGGGCGCGTACCATAAATCCGCAATACGTTTCGAGAGAATGTAATACTACAATTACCAATAATACAGTTGAGAGGTAGATCGATAAAGTAAAATATTCCATTAACCGGCGTTAGATTTTTCTATTTTACACTCATGGGGCTTGTACTCCGGCCACGGACTTCATTTCAGCGCCAGCATATTAACGTTCGAATATAATTTTACAATTTTATTGGCGATATGCAGGTTTGCTTTTTTCGGCCAAAAAAGCCGGGCTCTATTAAATTACAGAAGCTACAGTATGTTCTGGGTCTGGCGTTTAATTTTGCAGAATAATGCCTTTGGGACGCGTATCACCGGCGAATACCAGGAAAAGTCGAAACCTACCCCCGCGCGCACCTCTCCCCCCCCCCCCCCCCCCCAACCGCCCATCGACCTCCTCCTCCTCCGCCGCCACCGCCTCCACCTCTTCGTCAATTATAATTCGTACCAATTATAATGTAAACTGTGCAACAATTCAAAAGAGACATCCACCGCGAACATTCTTCTACCGTTCGTCGATATGAAAATGTCAGCGGCGGCCACTTTTTTGCTTTCCGCGCCGGTATTTCATTGACCGCGTATCGCAAGGTTTTATGCGTTCCATTGATCTGAACGACAAAGCCGCTCTTGTTCTTTAATTCGTTTAACGGGGAACAACAGAGAAGAAAACCGAATCATCCGGTAATATTGCCCCTTTTTCCGTAGACGGCGGGCCAAGTGAAAGCGGGCCCCGCCTCGCGCTTCCTTTTTTCGGTTTTACATCGATGGGTTTCACTGTGCCATCGAACTATACAGTCGATCGCTTCCTCATGCGCAGGATTCGAAACAATGAAAGGGCTCAACTATTTTGCAACCCCTCCCCACCGTCGCGCAATTTTTTTTCGCCGGTAATACGATTCCGTTGCCGTGCGCCCGGGTTTCGATCGATCCGAACGCTCGTTAAACAGTAAGACTCCAAACGCGGCGAGAAGAAAGTTTGCGGCGATCGAAACCGTTCGACATTTACAATATCGTTGCCACGGTCGGATTACAACGTGCCGAACGTGTAACGTTACAGTTTTAGAAATTAGATAATACCGTGTGCAATAGAAAATATCAATGGAGTTGCGATATAATATTCTTTAATGGGTCGTTTATATTCGTGTGCCTGTTACTTTGTAAGCAGACCGCAGATCTTCGTGGAAGTGTTTCTGCGACAAGCATTTATCTCTGCAGAAATTTATTTCTAGTCCATTGTGACGGTGTTGTCTGAAAGTCTGACATTTATATATACTAGGTACTTAAATCTGTAGTCTACTTACAAAATATTGCATTCATTCGTTCAATGTGCCAGTGTTACAAATCCGCATACATGTTATCAGAATAGCATTAGAGGTGATCCATGTTAGAGGTGTTCAGTTTTGTGGGACGTTTGGAGGATATGGTCCAGGTCCAATCGGTCTCTGATCTTGTCCTGGTATGATAGGTCCTGATATCGGAACGCATTTTGCCTGATACGTTGAACAGGCGAGGTATCGGCAACAGTCGTCGTATGTATAACACTAAAATAATACGTAGAAAAATAATTATTTCTATAAATAAATACATTATTAGAAAATGTATTATGCTCGAAAAAACTGTGGATCTTCATGCGAAAGAAAAGTGTCCTGTACCAATTATAATTGTTCGTAATAAAATACATATTATAGTATGTGGTTGTTCTTCAATTATTTTAATGGCACCGTCGCATAAAATTGCAAATTACTTGTTATTTTCATAAATTTCATAATTTATTTGTGAACGTATTATATATTATATCAATAAACTCACTAGTCCAAGCCATGGGCTGCATGTTGGTGTCTCGGTGGTGAAAGTGTCCTGACAGAAACTCATACGAACAGTAATCGCGATGATCACACACAGCAACAGACACTTCATTGTGGCGAATTACTTTGGAGGCTATAAATATCATCGAAATAATTACTTAAATGTCCAAGAAGAATTTCCAATGATTCTTGAACAGTATTATCATAAAAAGAAAATTTGAGTTTTCTTAATTTGGAGGACCATGCCAGTATATGTTTCGAGGCCAACTAGATTGTAAAATCGACAGTACATGCTGTGAACGATCACCAAAGTAATACTAATTCAGCAGGAACTTACATACGCTAAGAAACGAACGCACAACATCCAACTATCGCCAGTCAGAACTGACCTGCAAATGGGAAATTCCCGTATTTATAACTACTGATTAAACAGGTTTGTAGACATTTGTATGCTCACCTTGTCGTAGAACTCGATTACGCCGTAGACACAGAGTTTATAATTAAGACAATTCTTTTTATGCGAACGATTCTCTAAGTGGCATTATTTCTTTTCGATATGCACTTTTATTTGCACAGGAAACATGTAACACACGAAACGCATATCAGTGGAAAGTGATACGATTTAAAAAGTAATTTTTGTGGTCTTGTAGCTTTTTAATTGAATCGTTTGGCTTTAATTAATAAAATCGAACGGCGATTTATTGAAGGATGTAGGTTTTTTTTATAAAAAAAAAGAACGTTCTTTAATCATTCCGATGGTGTACACAGGGTGTCTATAAACGATTGAACGATTCTTTAGTCTTGAATTACAGGTATTAATATTGATCGTAATATGCATAAAATTAGCAGTCCGGTTAATCATATCTGAAATGAGGATGCAGAGCAACGGTTGTATCAAATATTTTTCAGCAATTATATCGATTTTACGCGGATTAGTTCGCAATAAATGGAGCTTGTGTTTAATGAAAGAACTTCAATTGCTGTGTAAAGGTGTCGGGCGATATTTATCCATTCAAATAGCAATTACTAATTAATATTGTATTTTATTGGAAAACATGGTTTTCTGCGGCCGCTCTTTCACTTTCCCGTTCATTAATGTGGCTAATTATTTTATATACATTTCAATTCATAAAATATTGTGTACGTTTTAATCTCGTAGCATGTACGCCTCCATACGCGAGCTCTTTAGAGAAGTAATCGGCGCAGTTATCAATAAATTAATGCAATTCGGTTTGATCAACGGATGACAAATTTTCATAGCAGCAATTACGCGTTCGCATCGATTATGACAGAAAAACGTCATCGCTCTTCCGTATCACGGTATTTCGTGGTTCATCTTTTCTACTTCGGTAATTAACGAAGGTAAATATGCTGAACGGATGAAAGACACGGATATTTATCGGTAACAAGTTAAGCAAAGATTATTAATGTCAATGAACGGATGATTTACACGATCGCTTAATCATGCGCTGAACACATATTTATAACGATACCGCAGACGGTATCGGTAACCCTTTCTGCACAAGAAAAAAGAACGAAGTCAGAACTTTCTACGACAAATTAATAATTGGATAATTTTAAATTTGAATAATGAACGTCTAATGTTTCGTCAAGAATTTGTAATAAGCCAAGTTTTAACGAATTGCGAGGAGTTTCAGGAAATAAAAGGTAGATATGATGTAATCTTTGCGGTAAGAGTTCCGATAAGTTGAAGATAAAAACTCACAGTTGCTTACATTTTTAGGATTGCTTCTTTTTATTCACAAATGTATAAAATTTCATATTGCTCTTAGGATGGAAATACCGCAACGACGAAGAAGAATTGAGCACAACCATAATCCACAGCAATCGGAACTCGACGACCACTGTGTATATACAACAATTGTTAAAATATATAAAATGTTTGTAAATTTAATACACTTGCCAGTTCTAAGAGTGACATCTACTTTCTGAATTTTCTACATGGTTGCCTCGTATGTCAACTTGATGATTTATTTTCGACTCGATCGTGACATAGTTGTCAATTGATTACAATAAAAAGTATCAACGGGCGCTTCAGTCTTTAATGGCGAGACGTATTGAATTTTAACCCTTTGCACTCGAGGCCATTTTAACTATGATTCTAAAATAATTTTTCTAACATACAGCATTTCCATTTTATGTGACAAAATGTATTTTATGCATATGAAATTGAATCTTGCAACTCGTGCAACAATAGTTATACTTTTAATAATTTGGAAGTCTAATTCTTCATAATATAAAAATTATTGTGGAGCGTGCTGTAATTATTTTAGTGGTGCCTCAGAATCACCACTCGAGTGTAAAGGGTTAACTAGAAACAGCTATGACGAAAATTTTAAATGGAATAGAGAGAAATGCATAAGGTACTTACTCGTAATGCAGTATTTAGTCAAAGGAAACGGTACGTGTTGTGTGTTGACTGGTGCACGGTACGCTAAGGAGTGATCTCGGCCGTTGAGTTTACAACGAAGAATGAGGCGAATGAATACCAATCGCTACGTAGGACACATGACACAGGAAACGTCTACTTGTCACAATTTGGCATCATTCAGTAATGTGCCTATTCAGGGATAGTAAGCCCAGTTTGACTTAGTTGCAAAAACCGAGCGTCACGCTGCTGTTCCTGGTGTTTGCAAGAGCGTCTTAGATAAAAATCATAATTTCTAAGCTAGTCAATTTTCGACAAAAAGATTTAAGTAATTTGTCGAAGAAAATACAAAGATTCCTCGATTTGAGTAACATACACCGCATGATTTCATAAAAAAGTTCTTGCTTATTTTTCATTAAATAATCAAATCTTATATTTCTTACTTATAGAAGTTGTTGACCGGTTATTGCTACATATTTTATTAAACAACCGTGAAGATCGCAAAAACTAATTCACCTCTCTTGCTTTAATTTTAGAGGAGTCGATTTTTATTAAATATTTCTAGATTCTTCTGATTGCTAAAACAATTGTAGTGAAACATTTAAGGATTTTAAAAGTACTCGACAAGATGTCATTGACCATATTTAACAAGCCAAGTTGTAAATGTTTACTGGCGTAAGAGGGGAAAGAGTAAACAGAAGCACAAAGTGAAATACATTTTTTTAATTATGCATTATAATTGCTTTGTTAATATTGTGCACATGTTATAAGAAAAAACTAAAAATTCGTAGGCCTACGAAGTACATTTCGTGATTGTTGATTAATCATTTGTTCATATTTGGCCTTCAGCAGGTGGTCCAGCCGGATCATTCGGTTTGTTTGCTGGAGCTGTAGGAGCCATAGCCTTGGTGCATCGTCCAGCCCACGGGTTGCATACTAACGGTGCACAGCAGTCTTTGTCTTCGGAACACTGTGAAAGTTCAGGTGTGTTATTTCCTTATTAGTACTATCCTCATCAAGAGCTACGTACTACAGAGTCAGAAATATAATAATTGAATCGTGAAGAAAATTTCATTTTCCGGCACGCGATTCTAATGTATTTAATTATCAAATTATAATATATTGTACGATTAATTTTAATAAATCGTAGCGAGATGGCCTAAATTAAAATTTTCTACTTACACTTCCATCATTTTATTTTGTACAAATCGGGGAAGACGTCGAAAAAAATAAATATGGTAAATAATTTTATTACTTGGAATTATGGATGTCCAATTTTTCCAATTATGGACATTCAAGTTCGTCTTTTTTCGGGGACTTGATATTGTAGAAACATATTATATTTACACGGTACTAGCGTTTCATCCGATCTGTGTATCTGCTCGTTGTATACTATTTCCAATTTTGATATTGTTCGTAACCATTGACAATGTCTCGATGCTATTTGCTTACCGCAGTAATTCGATACGGATTGACAGTTTAGGGGATAACAAAATCAATGGGAAACGATCGATGCCGTGCCATTAGCAGTGTTTGTTGTAATTACTAGATACGATGAAATTAATAGGAAGTATCAGATTCGTGAGCAAGCAGATTTTCTTGAAAATTTCGCAAAATTTCATTTTTCTTACAAAAATATCTCTAATCGTAATAATAACAAAAAATAAACTAGTTTTCTGTCTCAGAGATACAGACTCATAATTGAATAGACAAATAATTTATTATCCAAACTATTGCCCAGCATATCCTCAGTTATACGAGCACATATTATTACATTACAATAATATTACTAATTCTTAGTAACGTAAATTAATTTTTAAGAACAAACAGAATAATTAACTCTGAATGCTAATATTAAATATTATAAAAACCGTTTTATATTTCATTTACAGAAGTCTTTAGTTTTACTGTAAATTATTTTGTGCTCGTGCATTCCTTATTATCAGTTCTTTGAAAAATAGTTCAACATTTGGAGATGTTAATATTTTGTTATTTTTGCTGAAGTATTAATAAATTTACTTACGAGCAAGCCAGGTGGTTTGCAACTCTCAACAAGACCAACGACCAGAATGGTCATGCACAGGATTGCGAAAAATTTCTTCATGGTTGTAGCAAGAGTTTCTAACAAAAGAACAATATATAATAGCAATTCCTTTTTGAAATCAGTAAAATGATTCGCAAGAGAATCTTAAGACTATAACTCACCTTGTCTTCACTAGGATCGAGTTAGCAGATTTGTGATTTGAATCGGCAGGAGATGGGTATTTATAAGAACAGTGAACGCATGGATGATAATAATGTTACATTTTTAACAGAGCTGGACCTTGGGTAGCTGATAATATGTCGGTCAGGTAAATAATACCTGGAACGAGCATGTAAACAAATTACGCAAACCATCGTGTTTTGCAGAAATTTAGAAAAATTTGAACCCCCCGTCGATTATCTTGCAATCATACTAATCTCTATTCAGATAATAGCAGTAGCTGTTTGTTAAACACAATATAGTCTAACTAAATCATGAGACAATACGTTGATATAACGAATCTAGTGATAATTACAAAGTTAGCGATATTGTACGATTAACATTTTATTTTTTATTCAAGATTCGCAAAAAATTTTAAAGCCAGAATAATGACTCATTTAACACGTGTATAATTAATGTTATACACATAATATTTATTTTACTTTAATACAGATATTCTGATTTGTGCATTTTAAAAAATTACATAATTTATGATCTTATAATTTACGAATTTTAAATAAATTTATAATAATTTGCTGTAATATTCGCATTGACACGGAGACGAAGTTTCAATATCAGTACCATCGTGTGTATAAAAAATTGTAACCGAATTCGCGGAACCAAACGCGACGAATCCGCGAACGAAATTTCGAAATCCCGCGACCATGATTCGCGCGAGAACGATAATTTTATTCGGTACAGCCATGGCATCCGTTGCTGAAAGTATACCTACCCCATTCGCAATTATCTAGAATCAGTTGCACAAATTTACGCGAATAAGTTTTCGCGTCGCGCAAGCGCCGAGAAGCGCGTATAATAACCCGCAATGGGTCATGAATCGACAATATAGTGATTATTAACGATCGTTCTTGATTATCGTTATTTTCGTCGACAAACTGTGAAATTGAATCGGATTCCGGGATCCGTGTAGTGTTCATTTTCGAATGCGGGCCTCCTTTAACGCGCATCGTGGGCGTCGCTATCGTAATTACTTGCACGCGTAATCCCCCAATAATTCGAGGAAGTGCCATAATTCCGAATAGGGACAAATCTGGCAAAAGTCTGACAAACTGTTATCCGGAAGTAATGAAAAAGTTACGATTCCAAAATCCAATCTATCATTTTACGAATTTCGGTTTATCGACAGAGACGTCCGAAGCGACGAAAACTATTCTAATTTTTCTTAATGGTAAAATGTGAATGTTTCTATTTCGTTGAAAACAGCGAAACGATATCGTAAGATCGGACAGGATTTTGACAGAATTAATCGGGCAGGTGTTGCAGGGATTCGAAAGATCGCCGCGGGAAAGGGTAACCGAAAAATAAAACCAACGAACAAACAAATTGTTGCACGATTTAAACTAACGTAAATTACCGGCGCCGGCGCCGGCTCTGGTTCCAAAGGCTTCATGAAATCATCCGCGGTGAATCGATATCATTCATATTAGCAAAATTTGATGAGGGCATATATTTGCGTTGTCCAGGGAAATGCAAATATCGAACTATGTTTTATCTTCAAGTGTCGGATACCGCGTACCCTCCACCCTCCACCCCCCCTCCCCTCCCAAAAATAAACCACGGACCACAATTTTCTGCGCGCCGCTTCAATGAGCTGCTTCAACTGATAATTACATGCGGAACGCAAACGTGTATTTGTTATTATAAAATGTGTGTAACCGGGACTCCATTGACCGCGAATAATATTTCCCTCTGACTGATAAACACAGCCGATCAAGTGCATCATTGCCTGCAATTTAATACAATGAAGACAGTTAAAACATTTATCGACCGCGGTTTTGATAATCACCAAACAAATGAACGATGAGTCATTTTATTATCGCGATAATTAAATTGGTCGTTCCAATTATTTCGCCACGCGCGCGCGGAGGGTTGATTCGCTTTAAAATATTACTAATGATTATCGATAAGATATCGATTACTAATTATACCATGTACCGACTTTTTGAATGCGCCGCTTTAAATGTGGATAATGGGATTAATAAGCGAAATAAAATATGATTATTTACTTCATCGATAACCTGTCCGGCCGCCGCCGTTATTAATGACGACAAATAGATCAATTTTCTCTCAAAGACGATGATACATTTTACGAGCTGTGCGCAATCAATTTACCAGTAATTAAGTAGGTGTCGTTAAATATTGTTAACGGTGCCGGCGCTTCATTTCTTTCGCGATTAACATCTCTTTTCTATCCCTGTCTTTTTTCTTACTATTATTATTCCTGAACGATATCCATTCTTCGCATTTTAATATTTCGATTTTATTCACAGTTCCAAATCTGCTGTCGACAAGGCACACTTTAATCGTCTAAATATGCGAAGCGCTATTATTTTGTACTTAATATACATAAACGTAATAAACTATTTTAGTCAGAGTGGTAGCTGGATTAACATATTTCTTGAAAAAGTTGCATCAAGATCCTGCAAACTTTACGTGAAAAAGCCTGCAATACAAATGTAATGTGATCCGTTTGATTACTTTTCTCAACGTTTCATTGCGCGTTAAACATTTTTCAACGTCGCCAGCTGTTTGAAAATATTTTCCAGGAGGGACGACGCAAAACGTAGATTCCATAAATTTCTTATTTGGTCCATTGAAATGATTTTTCGAGTGAACGCGCGGATTCGCGAAACACGTTATCGATAGTTCTCGATAACATTGGGCATTCCCAATTTTCAACGACTTTCCTACTTCTGTCTCGAACGAAACGAAGCGATACAGTAGCGATACTAAAAACTCGAGGTTATCTCGAGACAGGCAGAGTGCACCCATTACATACGCGTCACATGCTGCATTGAATCTTAGAGAGAAGGTTATGATGTATATCGTTCGATCGAGGTGATGGCTATCAATCTCAGGGTCGGTTTCGAAGAAACGCTGAAGCGACCGTGTGATACCTCTTCCAAGAATGATATCGCGCGTGTGCTTAGGCTTCGGAAACTGTTAAATACCGAGAACTCGTTTACATTCGTTCATGCGAATCGCATTCCCTTACCGGAAATATGACTGTTAGTGGATAATCGTTTAACCCTTCCGCTATTATGGACGAGATATCTTGCTGCTACCGTGTCGATTATGCGACGCTATGGTTGTGGTATTTCGGGTCTGAACGTTGCTTATACGGTGCTTTGACGAGATATCTCGCGCCGCCATTTCTATTTTGCGATGCTATTGACGAGATACTTAACATTGCAATTTCTGTTTTGCTAAATTATAGCAGAAGTATCTCGTTCTTCTTGTGCTAAGGAACACATTTTTTTAGATGGTTCTTTAGCATTTAGGTATGTAATAAAATTAGATGTACATGCGTCGAGACATATGTAGGTCAACATTATATTGTTTATTTTTTTATAAATATAATAACTTTATATTTTTCATTATACCAGCCGATTCATCTCGCCATTTTTTAAAAAATTGAAATTAACATGTCTTCTAAAGCAATGATATTTTGCAATAATTGCCTTGATATTTTTATAAAGAGAACGATGAGCTGAATCGACTACTATAATCAAAAATATATGATTCAATATTTTCCCACTGTTATATAGATTTTTATTCATCTTTTCCTCTACCAGTTTTGCAAAATTCTTGAGAAAATATTTTTTCTAAGAGATCTTTTTATTTTCAGTCGAGAATTATTTTTCAGTCAAATCTGTCTGAAAGTTGACAACAATTTATTTCCAAGCATAATTATTTAATCTCTACCTGAGTGGAGGAATTATAAAAAAATATCCATGTACTGAATTAATCTGGGGAACGTATCATACATTAGTCTCAATTAATTCTCCCCCAGGGACTTGTTGCTGATGATGATTAAGTGCTAATATTGCGTGTAGCGTAAGCAAATTAATTGAGGTTCTAAGACGATGTCTGCATTAACATTGCATGTCGACGAGGGCGGTGCGCGCCTTTCTGCACGCACATCCGGTTTGCGTTTCCTAGCTAACTGGCATTTTCCGGGACACGCGCCTACCTTTGCCCTAAGGAAATGCTTCGCGTGTCGCGAAATTATGTGCACAACTTTTATCGACGACGGAAAAGGGAACATTGTAACACTCCATGGTGCTTTTCCTAACAGCCGGTGACCTAAGTTTCGTGCAATTGTAATTTTCATAGCACTGGATGGCGTTTGTCATAATTTAAAAAAATACTATTGACATTTAATGATTTAGAAAATTATACAGTCGTGTCGCGAACTTCATAAATTTGATAATTAAATAATAATAATTAAAATAAGTTTAATAACTAATATATGATATTTATTGAGTGGCATGTCTTAGATCTTACAATTAGGCTTATGCATTTATAGCATTTTTAATCTCTTAAAAGTGCAGTACAAAATGTTGAATAACTCTCGCAAGATTTATAAAACCGAGAATAATAATAATAATATATCTATGAATTTATCTTTATAATTGTTATAATTGTGAAATCGAAAAGGATGAAATATGGTCATCTCACCACATTCTGATCAACGTTTAGAACATTTTAATGAAACACTCGGCAACAACAGATCTAAAAATATCCTATTACTTTTGTTTTCGCACTGACTAGCGAAACTCTGGCCTGATTTCGAAGAAATTGATTTAACGTAAACAGATATGAATTTCAAGAAATCGGCGGGAATGTCAGCCGGGAGCTCTTCTTCCGTCAAGTGGCCGTGATCATCTTGTTGTCGTTCGAACGTCGCCGCTATCCGAGCGTCTCAAGTGTTTACCGTGAGTACCTTCACGGCTCTCTCCTTATCGACCGATCACCTTATCTGACTGCGAAATACTCCCTAGGGTTCGCGCGGGCTTCCCACTCACTTAAGTGATAAATTTTCGCCGGCGACGTCGAGCTGTCTTTAGCGGTTTTGCCCCGCAGGATCTATTGCTCTTTTAGTTAGCGATCCTACGGCACTTAGCTCTTCGCCCATCGTCTCCTACGGGTGTCTCAGCGTCCGGGGTGCTTCGTAATTCTAGTTAGAAACACACTCGTCGATATCGAGGCGGCTAAACAATTCCACAGGATTTAATTACAGCCATTTTGTCCTTTTAACGCTGGCTGAATGACGCTGTCGAGCGATATCGGAAACGCGTAGCTTTGAATTAACTAAACTCGACAATTCAAGGTAAAAAAAAACCACGTGAGTGCTTTCTATCATTTTCTTTACGACTGAAAGATATTTCACTAATTTTAAGTTCTACACACTTCGTACAAATTTTAAATGAAGAGTACACATTAATGGACATTAGTACTGTTTCTATTTCCTTCTTTTATATTTGATTATATTTATTAATGTTTGACATTCTGCATACTCCTTTTATTTTACTGTAATAATTACCAATAATAATGAAACTTGAGGTACCATCGTATTACTAGAACTATTAACTATAAAGTCTTATTAAAGAAATAATTTCAAGTAATAGTGAATAAAATGTGCTTATACAGATTTCGTTCTTAGGACATTTTACCTATATTTTTCCTTTCGTAATGTTTAGATTGCAGATATTCATGCGAAAGAAGCTGCCAAATAAATATTATTTTGACAAGTTAATATAATAATACATATTTACAAATTATTACCACTTTAAATCGCACCTTTACATTCTTGTATAAAATGCATAAAATTCTTAGACCAGTAACATGTGGTCAACAGGTTAAGTACGGAATAAAATTGTAACAATAAATTTCCTAAAATCGGCGATCGAATCGTTTCGATTCCTTTTTTATTTCGCGTACAGTTTCCCGCGGTCCCTGTTTCTGTTTTGATCGGGGCTTTGTCGGGCTCGTCTTCGCCTTGATTTTCCAGATTGTCAGCCCCCGCGCCGCGCCCCTATTGAAGCAGTATCGCCGGACGGCTCTCGTTCCGCTTCGAATTCCTGGTCGTTCCCTCTCTTTCTTCGACACTCCGGTCGGTTCTCTTGACTCGACTGAAGTGCCGGACAATTTGATAATTGGATCTGCGGCAACGCCGTGATTTACGTGTACGAGGGTCCAGCTGACCATTCGAGCGAGTAGCACACGATGCATCCAACCCTCGAGTGGCAAAGTGGAGACGATCGCCGCTCGAGAGACGCATCTTCTCCCGCGAATTAACTAAAACTATGTTGCTAGGACGGCTAGACGGTGTTTTACGGTCCCACGCAATTCCGATGATAGAGCGAGTTACCCGTGGCACATGTGTCGCACGACCGTCGCGGGCTTTGTTCGCCGTACACGTAGCCGTGCAATATTATTCGAGCAGCGGCGAATCGAAATGAAAATTTTCGTCGACCTTTTGATCCGGCTCTCTATCGCGGAACTTCGCGAACCGGAGGTAAACCATCTTCCTTTGGAAAAATCTGTACGCGAAAAGGATCAGTGTATCTACATGTATAACAGTCAAACAATAGTCAGATATAACTGCACAGAATAATTAATCATTTTAATATGAATTTTAATACGAATCTTAATTCATTTTGTACTATTCTCAAAGTCTATTAAAAAGTCCTACCAGGAAATGTTTGAACAAAGCCGTGCTTAAGTAGTTAAAGATAATGTTTCAACTTTGCGCAAGATTATGCCATTCCACCAAATACGTGTTTTAATTTCTGTGCTAGAGTCATTTCTGACTCACACTAATAATACATATTTACGGTCCTCCCCACTTTGACTCGCCACGTCGTAGTAAACGCAGAGTTAAAACATTACCTTCTTAAAAGCCTAATTTGTACCCTGAGTTATCAGCAAACAATTACATTATCTTTAACGCTAAAGTGAAAAAGCCAAGAACAGTCTATTTTAGGGATTAGTTAGAGATAATTGGTTTGAACAGAAAGAAGCTAATAATTCATTTCTCGAACATTATATCTTACAAGCTAATGCTTTAAATAATTGTTCTTTGAAGACCCCTCGCTTCACGAAATCCTCCAAAGATCCCGCCCGGGCGAAAGTAGAATAGCACAGCCACGAACAGCCGCGTTTGCTAATTCTCATTCAAGCATCGCCGCGGCCCATTAAGAATTATGCATTTCACACACTCGATTTAATATTTAACGCTTGCACAAGGCATTACCAGCATTACGTTTTTCACGAAGCCAAACAATTTTGCGCAAACAATGTTATCGCTTACCGCTCGAAACAATGAAGGTGTTTGAGCTGAACGGGCCGCGGGAGGCAGACTTTGTGTACGAGCGAGCATAATCAGATACAAATAACGCCGGGGCGAGGTAATCAAATGAGACGAGCGGCAGCGGCGGCGGCGGCGCGCGGTACGGCTCGGATTCGACGGGACAAAACGTAAAGGAAATTGCAGGATAATTTCGCGCGCGCGTTCCCTGACATCGATAATAAGAGTTCGATTATTGTGCGAGGGGCGGCGGGGGATGGAGGAGTGAAACAGGGGAGCAGTCCGGGATCTCCGACGGAACGTAAAAGGACCGACACGAAAATTGCCCGCGGCTCGATGGCGAGCCTCCGGATGGGCTGTTCCGCGTTGAATCAAATCCACGTCGCAAGAAGAAGGCGACGACCCGTAAAATGAAACGGCGAAGCGGCAGAAAGAACCTCGTAAAGCTTCCCTCCCCGCTGGGCGAAAGCTGCCGACACGCTCCCGGCTCTCCTTTTTCCCTTTCTTCCGCGTCCTGACAAGTTGCGCTCCAAGTACGTACATCGTATCGCGCCAACCATAAAAGAGAAACACGAAAAACGTGCCGGCCGAGGAATAAACTTCCCGGTAGTTGTTCCCTCGTTTATTTGGAAGTGGCCCGGTTCGGCTCGGGTGCCTCGCGACGGATTTTCCTCGCGGATATCGCTCTCCGAATCTTTACGCCTCGGACATCTTTGCGAGATCGATTCCTATCCGACAGTCTCCGGTGGTTTTACACGGAGCTCCGATGATCGATCTTTCAAGAGTATGGCAAAGTGGCGTGAAGCAGAGATTACTGAGAGACTTTATTTCTTAACGCTTTGAGGCCGCTGTCACGTGTACAAGATTTTACGAGTTATAAAAATGGATTTCTACAAATAAGTTTCATTTTTATATTATTCAGAAAATTTATTCTATTTATTTATTTATTAATGCTTTAAGCCAGGTGGTTTAAAGATTCATCCTATTTACATTATTTACCAAGTATATTTTAATTATAAGTGTGTTGTAATAATATAAGCACTGTTAAAAAAAATGTCATAATTATGCTATTAATACTTTGACTACCGCGTGGATGACATAATTACTTAAAATTTAGTTGTTATCAACTTGTCCATATTCGCTCTCAAAGACTAATGAAATATGAAACAGAGATAGTCGAATTATTGAGAAAATTAATTCGTTGAAAAATTCAGTATCTATTAAAATTGTGATATCATAGTTTTTAAAGAGGTATTCTTAATAAATACTTTACGAGGTAAAATAAGAGATAGCAAGAGATAAATAAAAGATATGTTTTTTCCTGTTGGCAGGCATCGAAGGCCATGCTAGAACCACAATTGCGATAGAATAACGACGTCGCACTACACAACAGTTCGTTTACCAAACCGGAAGGATCAATAAGAACAATTGTTTAATAACTGACTAACACGCGTTAAAATTTGGGAAGAGCTGGTAATTTTGGTAAAAGGATTCGCTGCATCGGTTTGTAGACAGAGTTACAATTCGTTGAATCTTTCACGGCAATGCCTGTCAATACGCGTATCGCCGTTTAATATTCACGTCGACGGGAAATATTATTAATATCAGCCAGAATAATAAATTAATAACGCGGACACGTGATTAAACCGGACCCGGTTAATTGATTACTGCAGTAGGCAAATGAAAAAAGACGGAACGACAACCGGGCGACTGATAATAAACAATAATTTTCCTCGAGTACACCGAGAGACCATCAGGACGAAGAGCAAATTGCCACGGATTTCATATCATCGGCGACGATTAAAAGTATGGAAATCAATCGTTAAATGTAAATAACATTCGGCGAATAAATTCAATAATTTATTAATCATCGTTCGCGTCTCGTTTTAATCCCGGAACGGGTTTCGCCTGTCCGGCGAACCGTTCACCGCAATTCTAGATGTCAGTTTCGAGGAATAAAAAACAAAAAAGGAAAGGTGTTCCGCAAAATTTCGGGAAAATTGAACATCCGTGCCGCGATAACTGTTTTAAAATTGTTCGAATTACATGGAATTTGTCCATTGTGCCGTCGTGTATCTGTAATGGAAATCGTGTAATAAATTCATCCATAAATTCTCGTAATTATTGTTTCATCTGACTCCTGCGCGAAGCTGCGGATTATATCAAATTGCGTTTGATGAACAATATTTTTCGTTATTTATTGACGTTAATGCACGCGATTCCGAAGTACACTTCTCCGCAAACGTTTCTCTTGAGCACCGAGATACAGGACGGATGTCAAGGTTATCGTGCCTTGTCCCAATTTTCCAGTACACGAATTAAAAATGTATGCAAGTAGAAAAGTTTTATTCGTAAATTGACATCTCAACTTTATATGTTGATAGATAAATTTAATAAGAGAATATAAATCATCAATTTATGCATAACACTTTCTGCTTGTAAATTTATTTACTTTAGAAGTTTTTCTATGTTTTTAAGAGAATTTCAATCCATAAATTAATAGATAATATAATAAATTCTTGGTGTATTAGCCAACTTATTAAATAGGATCTATAGAATATTAATTGATGGAATAATTAAACAATACTTGCTGTTTACTGATGACAAAACGATGCACTGCAAGTAAAACGGTAAAGACATTTAAAAAAGAAATACTATTCCTATATTCTCAAGTGATGAAAATGATCAAGAAACGTGTGCGGTTTCCGTATCTTGCAATTATTGGCAACACTTTTCAAAACTAAATAGCCTGATTCCATCGCCGCGAATAAAACGACGCGATAAAACGTTTCCAACGATCCGGTAAAATTAATAAACCCTACAAATTGCAAAATAATAGTTATTAAAACGTGAGGGTCGTTGAAAGAGAGTCTAAAGAGCGTTAACGAAACGGACGAAACGTCGCGAAGCACCGCGAAATTCAATTTATTGTCTATACCGTATCAGAAACCTTAACCGGCGTTGCTCGGCCGGCTGAAACGAATAAAGGTGTTAACCCAAGGATATAAAAAGGGAGGATAAAAAACCGGAGGGGCAGAAGTGGTAAAAAAAGCGTGCGGGCAAGGTTTTATCTGTTGCATAAGAGGATTTCTCGACTGTAAAAAGCTGGGGATCGAGAGCACGGCGTGGCTTTATTCTTGCAGTCTCTTGCGGTTACGGGTCTCCGTACATAAATCTTTCGTTTCGCGACAGAGACAGGAGCGACGGCGGGGCGTTAAGAAAAGAGAAACCGAGCGCGCGCGGCCCCACGCGTCTTCTCGCCGCGTATTTACGGATGACCGAAGCGACGCCGCGGGAGAAAAGCGCACCCGGGGCGAGCCTGGCCAAGGTGTACACACGACGCTTCGGAGGAGGAGGAGGAGGAGGATAAAGTTCCACGACAGAAGAACGTTTTCCGCTCCCATTGTCGTTATATCGCCTTTGAGGTGTTCTAAATATTACACGTGCCGAGAATTACCTTCGCGCGGTCCAACCCGTCACCCCCCGTGCCACCCCGGGTCCCAGTCGCCGTTCTTTCCTCAGCGACTCGCTCGAGAAACCGTTTTTCTTAATTCTACTAATTAACGCCGGAGAAATGTAATGTGAGAAATTACCCTTGAGCTCATTAAGGAACGGGCGGTATGTTTAATAGACTTTCCTTGCGTGCCGGCGACGGCCACTCACTTTCCACCGAGAAGAATTTATTCTTCGTACGCGAGGCGTGAGTTTCCCTCCGGCTTATGGATCTTGGAGGTGTTGCTTTCGTTACTCGTTTTATTAACGAAGTGAACGAGTTACTTTGTTCGTTGTTGCGCGTTAATGTATTCGGAAATAAATTTGATAGGATTAAATATTTTGTGCTGGTATTGCGCTGGGCCACTTAATTGATTATCAATTGTGGTCCGATTTAGGTACGCCTAATTTGACTGCAGGTTTGTATGTTACATGAAAAATAATTTTATTAATTACATGGTACGGTGCTCGATAGATATCGATTTATTTATCTTTGTTTTAATTTTAATAAGTTGAATGTAGGGTGATAGTAGTTGTACTTTTTTAAAGTGCTTTTACTGTCTCGCATTTGATTCATTTACTGTCTCACAATCTCGTTACAACACATTATAATATGATATTAAGATTATAATTTTACTTACATAGATAAAAGATAACATGATCTCTTAGTTTCTTCAACGAAAATTGCATTTAGGAATAGAGGTTAGAGTTTTCGTATAAGGTTAGTTATAAAGGTTAGTCACACTGGAAATTTAAGAAATTCAGTAATAAATTAATTACTCGATGAAATACAGTTGCTTTTCGGTCACACTTGACGCAAATATAATTACATTTATAAACAAAGTATATAATTCTCTATACAGATATTAAAAGCCAATATTTAAGTAGCTCGAAAATATTTTGCAAGCTCTAACCAAAGTTTCTGCAAAAGGTAAAAAAAGTATAACCTAAAAGGTAACTTAAAAAGTTCTATCATAATTTCACGCTTGACAATTAAAAATTCTCTTTTCTAAGAAAAAATAAGAATTGTTCATGTACTTCTTAAAAATATCTTTCGGGTCACCCGAATTTTGATTATCACAGTTGAAGAATAAAACGCGATAGGACGAGTGTCGAATGCTAAAGTTATATCCGTAGGTTAATTTGTTGTAATGTCGCGGTTGGTAATAATCTTTATCTGCGATAAAAGAAGAGATCGAAACAACTCCGAGGAATGGCGAAGTAAAATTGCCGACAGGCCTCACATTTTCTTCGTGTAATTCCAGTTTTACTGTTGGCCTTAAATGGGGTGACGGTACATAAAAAATCGTAAGTGCAAAGCACTTTTCGAAGAGCGATTCCAGGATAGTTTCTTGTTTATGTACAAGAAAAGTATAAACCGTGTCTGCTTCCTTAACTGCCTTCTTGCAATCGACGTTTCTTTTTATTAAATCGCTCAAAAATTATTTCTTATGAACCCTTTACCTGGATTCTTTTATAAACGAGTAATAACTAAAAAGTGACCAGTGCATTAAGATGATAATTTATATTAAGGTGAAGAAAACTTGTGAAGGTTATTTAATCACATTTAACTGTTTCAAAATATGAAACGAAATTTGCAATACTCATAGAGTAATTAGAAACCAGTTGTACTGTAAAAAATATCTTTTTAAAATATGAGATTGTCAATAAATCACAATTTAAAGTTTCTGGACCTTTTTTAAAATCGTGTATTGGAATCAATTGCAAAATAATTCACATTTATAATTTATAATTTATATTAATTTAAGATAAATAACATATATTTACTTACTGCTATTAAGACATTGTGCTGCTCGAAAACTCTTTAAAAAGGACTTAAGTTTACTTCGACGTCAGTTTATTGCAAGTTATAGTCGAAAGTTCCGTTTCGAAAAATACTCGACACAAAAATTGATGGGAGTCACCGCGATCGTTCCGACGTCGACGAAAACTTCAATTTCCTCGAGGACAGGATGTCCAGAGTCCGCGAATAGGCGCGCGGAACGGTTCGTAAGTCCGACCGATGAGGTGGCCTTTTAAGAGCTCTTCTTTCCAACTGTTTAGGCTATTATTGTCGTCGAAAGTGGCCGTCCGCACCGTCCATTTCCTGGCAATTTCCTGACGCTGTTTTTCACGTGAACTTTTGAACCGATCCTCCCCCGCGCACCGGGCCGCCGCCATCTTCTGCTGTAAAATATCTGCTAAGTAGCCGTGGCAAGAGTGGCCGATTATAAATGGTCAACGAGTAAATACTAGGGTTTTGTGTCCAGATGCGTCCTGTATACTTAATGCGAGCCGGACAACGGGCCGACCGCTCGCCGTGACGCTCGCCAACGAAAGTGAGCCTTTTCGAAAATTAACGAGCTGTCCCGGCGAAGTTCAGTTTTCCCTGAAAGAACCGTCCGGCCTTCACCGGCGTCCGCCTCTGCGCCGCCACCGTTATTGATGAACTCATTAATTGTATTTTAAATTCTCCTTACCTCCGGCGTGATTAACAGAAATAATACAGCGCCGAGATAACACAATTAATCCAGCCGAACGGAAACGTTGAAAGACGAGCAGAAAATTACGAGAAAAATGTTGTCACGGCTTGATAAGTGTTTTAAAAAATCGCGCTACTAACTTCGCCTTTGCAACCGTACGTGTGTCACGTGCAATTATTTTCTTCTGGAAAAACGCCACTCTTTTGACCGTTATCGCTGACAAGACAACATTGTTTCGTACCAGTCCGCGGTTCTCTTCCCTTTCGCGAGTGCTGTTCTTTTTCTTTTTTTGAAAAATTGTGTATTCATTTTTTTAGCTCCCACCGAATATATTAAAAGTCTTGACTGCCAGTTGAAGCACTAATTAATTCACATTGTTTGTTGGCTTTTACTGAGAGTTAGCGACGTCTCGGTTTAATTATTCAGCTGCGAATATTACGTGAAAAATGTAGAAATACAAATGCTGTAATGTTATTTGCAACATATTGAAATTGTCAACACAGAGAACCTATCCCAGAAGGAATAAAACTGCTCAGAGATATTTATAATTAGAAAATTAATTCGATCTTCAATTAATATTAAATTCTGTGAAAAATCTAGTTTTTAAATAGCGTTAAATCTGGGCAATCAATTTATGTGTTTCGGCAAGTAAAATTACAATCAACATCTCTCGTTTCGTGTTAAATTAGCGTGCAGTAGGGTTAACAAAATTTAGTATAGTCCGGTACATGTTAATCAATGTCAGCGCGGGTATCTGAGATCTAGTGAAAAACGATTACTTACATCGTAATAAGCAATGGCGTAGGTCAGTCGTTCCTTTGCACGCGATTCGTGATTAAAGTTGTTGCGGCGGTGCTAAAATATTCATCCCGTGTCCAAGAATCGTCGATGGAATCGAAAAGAATAGCGTTGCAGTTTCAATCTTGGTCGCATTACCGTCGCGCTGAAAAAAAAATATAAACGTATACGTATAGTGCCGGATGTGTCTTCGGTGAACATGCCACTGCAGCGGCGAAGATCGTAAACAGACACGACAGTTTTACTTGGCTGCGTGCACGGTTATCTTGCATCAGGCGCGGCAGGTAGCCTCTGTTCACGGAAAGAGCAGACTCTAAAAATGACAGTAATTTTGCCTGAACAATAACGTCGCTCTATAATATTTTATTTTATGAGACTGGAGGATGCCCGGTAATTATCACCGGAAAGATCGGAGACCATCGGCGCTTGATTTGAAATTGGAAATTAAGATTAGAATTAATGCAAGACAAATAATTCGGTTTGCATTGAAATTCTGATTTTTAGTGATAAATTTCTAGAAATAGTTGCCTTCGTAGTTTATATTCGTTTCGAAATTAAAAGTAGAGTATCGTGTAAACGAGTTTGGTAATACATAGTTCGAACAAAGTAGTCTTATTTAATGCAATTTCACGAATTATTTTATTTCACGGCGGACAACAAATTTTCACTTAATCACGCGTTTCAATTATGAAGTTGAAGTTAATGACTACTTCAATCGATTCAATTATCGCGCATTACAACAATTGGATTACATTCGGTGTTCCATAAATAAATTGTGATTTAAATTCGAATCAAATAACCGTGTTCTGGTGTGTTTCTGTCTCATAATTTATCACTTTTGGCATTAAATGGTTTCTCTTTGCTGTACTGATTGTCGCGATATTTATTCGGATCTTTTCAGCTTGCCGTCTGCTGTTTCCTATTTAGTATAACTGAGACTTAAGATTTTTGGAAATAACCTGAGTACAGGGAATAAAAATAATAGTATTGCAGTAGGATATAATAGACAACAGTAGAGAAAAGATAGTAGAGTATTATAAACAAAATCTTTTGCAGAAAGATTAATATAATTCATTATAAAATACTGACGTGAAAGTAGTTAATGTGAATAATACGTAGGGATGTTTAAAAATTCATACGAACGATTAAAAAATGTCTCAGCGCGATGATAATTTTAATAAATTGGACGAAAAGAAAATGTTAACTTTAGTAGCCAAACAAGTTATCCGAAAACGAAAATATTACTGATAAAATATTATTTAAATGATGAGGATATGAAACAAATATTCCAACCTAACGACAACTTTAATCATCCAGACGGGAAAGAAAAATTAGCTTCTATAGCCAACATAAGTTATCCTAAAATGATTTTAACCCTCCAGAACGTATCTATAAACTTGTTATTACCAATAAAATTATGATAATTAATAATAAAGAATTGCAAAAATAATGAATTTTGAAAAATTTTGACAAGAAAGAGAATAAATATTATTAGTGCGAAAGTCCTATTTCAACGACACGAACATGGCGCAGGGGTGTCTAGGGTTCCGTAAAACCGGCCAAAAGATTTGCCGCAGCGGCGATTCCCGCGTATTTAACAGACAACACTTTGACCGCTATTTAAGCAGGTCGCTGGTGCCATCTGTCGTCTAATTGTGGAAGCGATCGGCCTCGCGCACGTACATTGCGCATAAAAAATTCAGAAGACCAGAACGTCGGTAAACGGGATCCCTAACGAAATCGATAGCGCGAAGAAACGGCGAGGCGTCCCTGCCACGGCTCGCCGATTCTGTTTGTCAGCTAGGTGAAAAATCCACGTATGCGCCGACCAAAAAATAAAAAACAGAAAAACACGAGAAAAAATCGAAAAATTCAAAAGTACCGCGAGAAAAAAAAACGCGAAAAAGTCGGGTTCGCAGGGGAGACTTTTTTATCGAAGATTTTTTCGGGCACTCCCGCGGGCTGTCTCCTTTCGTGACTGTTTGTTCGATGGGTTGCAGCCTGTAGGCGTTCGTTGACTCTCATTGCGTTCGCAATTTTCGAACGTTGAATTTTCAAATGGAATGACACGATCGTTAATACCGTGCCCCAGACAGAAATACGAAATATTCGAAAACGAATATCGAAGATGTTACTCAAATCTGTTCCCACCGTTTGTCCCCTCGTCGCGATCAGGTTCGAGGACATCACAATTTTGTCTATGTACAGGTAAGATCATCGCTTTTGCTGACAAAGTGTTTCCTACAGTCTACTATATATTTCAGGGATGTTACTCCACATTTATGCAAAAGAATCACTCGAAGGAACAGTCAGTCTTGTGCAATATTTTTGAGTCTACAAAAATAGACGATGTGTTATAAATAGAAATGTATAATGTGTACCAAAAATAAATTAATACGAAAACCAATTCGAATTAAGGAAAACACATTTAATTCTTTATTATCAACGTAAAAACGTCTTATCGCCAGATCGACGCACACACCGGCACTTCGAATCACAGGACCCTCTGCCCGAGGCTGTAAACTATGAAATTATGATTATTGGACCACGCGCCGCGTATATTCTTAACACCCGCAGGTGCTCTTTCACAGAAACGTAAAATCGTGGAAAGAATTAGCGCTAACCGTCATTGATTTTCCGCTTTGTGATCCGCATAATGGACACAACCTGCCGACGCGTATCACGTTGATATTGAAAATCCGTTACAATACAATACAATACAATACAATGATCCGTCCATTATCTAAACACTGTGACAAAGAGCCTGTCAACGTAATGAACGCCGAAATTTTCCGACGAGCGTTACTGATACTCAGGTCGACAGAGTCGTGTTACGGGCAAATTAGTCACGAAGAGCATTGGTATGATTGCAGCCGCCGCCGCCGTCGCTCCGCACCGGTTGGCAACGAGCGAAATTAACGCCGGACGAGGAGCAGAGCCCGGCGCGGCGCGGCCGAGTCTAATATCGATCATTCAGCGGTGGACAACGAGTTCGTCCGCGTCCTCGGAGTCGGAGGATCCGGAGGATTTCTGTTCCCGTGTTCTCATGCTCGATATCATCTTCGGACGAAGAGATCGCCGGCTATAAAAGGGCGCGGAGACCGGAGGACCGGCTGCGGGGTCCACGGGGTGGGATCGGTGAGGGGGACGCGGAAGTCCGTCGACGGTGGCGGAAGAAGCAGAGACGAAAAAATAGCCGTGTAAAGTGCATGCTGCGCGAGTGACCATTGGTCGAGTGCGGAGCAACCGATAGGGTCCAGTCTTTCTCGTTTATCCAATCGATCGAGCTGAAAATTTCCAACCCTTAATTAAGATCGCGAGGGCACTTGAGTTTTCAATTAAAAGGGAACTGCCCACCTCCCCGTTCCGCCCTTCCGCCCCTGTCCGAGCGTCGCTGTCTCGTTCTTCTCTTGTTGTCACCGTTTCTTTCTCTTGCCGCGCGAGAGCCGTCTCGCGCCGATCTCGCGCCGATCCCGCGCCAAGCCAATCCTCGCCGACGTACTGTCGTCTCTTTCCCGCTCGGTTGCTTGATTCGAGTTTTGACCCCCATCCCGGTCGCTGATTCATCGGTTTGCCTCACCCAGTGACAATATTAAATGCAATTTCGTGCATCCTCCGCGGCCACTTCGGCTCCATGTCGAACGAACCGTGTCCCGATGCTCGGTCTCCGTCTCGATCAGCTCGATATCAGTCCTCGTGTCCCGTCGATATCGAGAAATATTTGTCGGGAGCGGGTACCGCTGGAGGACTCGGCCTGCGATCCCGATAATATTCTATTGCGATGGAGCCCGGGGTCGCGGCTGCGACTTTTTCATCAGCTTCTACGCGGCGGACCGCGAAAATTGAAATTCCTGCGCGCCACTTCTGCCCGCTGCTTTCCACTTCACCCCGTTTCCGAATTCTCGAACGACGCCGCGGTCTCTCGCGTCGAAATTCGCCCCGCGCGGATCCACCACCCCCCCGGTCCCGTCGTGTTTCCAATCTGCCGCCCGTGATTGCTGGGAATCCGCGTGATATTTAGAAAATATTGCCTGAGGGAACGGGGGCCACCGCGGCCTGATTTTCTTTCACACAGCCCGACAGGATTTATTAGGCCCGCCGTGTGTCCCGGCTGTTCCGTTCTAAATGGTGCGGTTATGTGCGCGATAAAAGGTATATTCAATAGTGTACGCCAACATTACGTTTATACGGACCACCGCGAGGATACAGTTCGGTTTAACGCTTCGCGTTTTCGCTGAATTTTTAAGCATCGCGTCCGATATCTGCTTAACCCCTCGCACTATTGCTCCTTTCATGCTGTGACGATTAGCACTTAACCGTATTTAATAATTTTCCTAATAGGGCCAGAGAATTCCTGTTTTCTATATTATCTATATTTACCTTCGTTTATATACTTCAATAATAACAAAATTTATTTTTATTTCAATTTGGAAGAAATTAATAATATTCATATCTCATAGATTTTGTATGAAATTTTGATAACATGTCTGACTCGTTACTATAGTGCAGGGGGTTAACGCAGTTACAATGCTCAGGATTCTTTTCGATTGTAATTATTGCTAAGAAGAAAAGGTCACTGATTTTAATCAAACTTATTGTGTAGTCGTATAATCATTTGTAGTAACAACTTGTTAACATTAAACCTGTGTCGATCTCGAAAAGTGACCAACGCGTGCTACATTATAGGAATGATAAGATTGAATTCATTTAGACTCCTCGCCACTTTTATTGCAGTGCGAGCTTGGACAAAGGAATTTATTCAGTCGTTGAAAAATGGGAAAAATGGGAAATCGATCATTCTGATTGGCATGGTGGATTTAGTGTTAAGTATGCATGTCATTCCGTCCTTCTAAGCAAGGAACCAATTTCTGTTCTTTCGCCATTCAGAATTTAATCATTCAAATAAGCACGGACTCGCGATAAATATAAATTACCTTTTCTAGAATTTGCATAGCTTTTTTACAAGAACAATAAATGTTACCTACAGCTACGAACAAAAATATCATTATCAAAACAAATGCTTGTTGTAAAGACGCGGATAAAGACCCTAACCTAAATTATCGTAAGGTCCTGTGCACTATCTCTGGACTCGATCTTCCTGTTAATCCTTCATCAGCGCAGATTTCAACACATACTATGTAGATATTAATCAATAATTCAAAATAATAATTAAATAAGTAAATACTAGCATTAGATTTAAGTTAAAATTGTCGAAACACTGAACCGTATTAGATACGTTCGTTAATAATAACAATAAATAATTTCTGATAAAATTATACGCGTCAACGGTACATCAGGGTTGAAACCATAACTAATAAATATCACTGCGCTGCCAACGAATGTCCCAATACTAACAAACAAGGATGTACCAAGTGCTGATACCCTGGACGCTTCTAAGATCGTCCCCCGAAGTCCCAGACCAAGTCCCCCAGTTCTTGGGACAGCGGCGGCCGTCCAGCTGACACCGAAAATCGCATAATTCAAAAAACTGTATGGGCGTAGCGGCTAGGCGAGAGAGGGGTCCGCTGGCGAAAAAAGAGCGGAGAGCGTCGCGCTATCAGGTGAACGATGGATACCGTGATAGCGGCAGCGACGGTAGCCGAGGGCGTACATAGGGATGACGCGTAATCGTGAAAGAGGAGTGGGTGGTATTTTTGGTGAACTGCGGGGCCAGCCCCGGCTGTATCGGCATGGGCTGCGGATGGTAACCCTCGCGCAATGGCAATTTTTGCACATGCACCGAGCCGGTGTGTCGGCGAGCGCGCGAAAGAGCGGCGCCGACGGCGAGACAGAGGGAGAGAGCGACAAACAGCGAACGGTGGACGAAAAGAGAGGGTGGAGCGTGACGGAGAGAGAAAGCGGTACGCGTGCCTTGCCGGATCCCACCCACGCACACGCACGCAAACACCGCTGTCCGATAATACTGCACGATGACCATGGGACACGGAGCTGATTGGGGTGTGCAGGCTAGCTATGCAGTTTAATTTATGTTGCATCACCAGTCAGTCGTAGCCGCATCAACTCCTACAGCCGCCGATCGTGTTTGGTCCGTGACTTTCAGCCGGATCGCCGTCTCTTGGTCCCCCGTCTTCGTGGACCGGTTACGTCGTCCGTACCGTCGGGTAGAACACCGCCGGCCTCCTGTCTCTGTGCGTGTGTGTCGCGTTTCTGTGCGGGTTGGGTGCGCGTGTGCGCGGTTACCGGCCCGGCGTGTGCGACCTACGTCGACCGTGCAGGTTCGTAGTCGGCCATATTTGTTAAGCGCGTCTGCGAGACGCATAATCGATCTTGCGGTTGATCCGAATTGTAGCCGACCAGTTGACGTTTATTGGTTTACTGTAACGCCGCGTCGATCGGCGCTCGTTCAAGGCTCCGCCCGACTCCATGGGAAACGCACTCGTTACCCGACTCTCTTGCGACACACCGCACCGTTCCCATCGATTCCGCCACGATCGGCTCTCGCCCAATTGCTAGTCAATAGATTAGCAGAGTCTCTAGCTTTGAGACAGATAGGGAGATCAGGTAACCGAGGGGGGGGGGGGGGGATGAAACTGACGTTCTAATTGACTTCGAATTTATTACAGCTGTTCTCGGCCGGTACTGGTACCGTGCGACTTCGTTCGAAACGTTTTCTTTCGTGTCGTCGATGATTTTTGCACGATTTCGAGGTGTTCTTTAGGAAACGCAACCCGCGTGTCTCATCGACGACTTAAATTTGTGCATTAGTTGTTACGTATACGCGAGAACATTTCAAGCGAGTTTAATGATGGCAAGGGACGTAATAGACGTAATAGGTTTGGCAAATATTTACGAAGAGGTACGGTCGTGTGAACTCGATGATTGTTTAATATGTCGCGAAAATCGGTACTACAAGTAGAATCGCGAGAGTCTATTTTATCAATCATCCCTTATGGAAACTGTATTGGTAAAAATATCTTTTTAAAATAATTATTAAATAATTAATATCACGAAAACAATTACTAAATTTCGATAGAGCTACGAATTCGGTGCACGAGGTATCATAATTGAAACGAAACAAGAAGTACGAGTTGCATGAGACATACGAAACTTCGTTACAGCGAAAACTGCATTGCAATGTTATCGTGTTTCATAATTTACGGACTTTATTGCGTTCTTCATATTTGCGCATTACATAAATACGCAAAACTCAGGTCTGTTGGTTGTAAATTTGTTAAATCAACCGCGATTAATAATTTACTGATATTTTATATGCGTTTCGCACTTGCTCGCTTAAACGATCAATAAAACATATTTGAACGTTGCTCGACGCGGAGAATACTTTTCGTATAAATTACGTATTATTATTCCCGCGTTGTCACGTTTTATCAATCGTACGACGAACGTGATTTCGATCACGGAGTCTTAAGCGTTACGGTTTTCTTCCCCGATAGAATCTCAGTCTAATGGATAGCAGTAAACACGCGCATGATGGATAGCCGGTTTAACGTCACAATATTCGGGGGAAGATGAGTGTAAGTTTCTGTGATTAATACGCCTCAGATTAAACAACGAGGAGATTTAAAAATCCATTTTGACGATTTATTTCTATGCATATGCATTGAGTGATCCACAAATTTGAAATAAAAATTGCTTCAAGAATTTTATATTAACCGACCGGTAGTCTATAAATCGGCTTTTTACCAAGGCAACTAATAATTTATTATCTATGTATTTTATCCCTGTAGGCTCCCCTATTATTATATAATTATTCAAATATATTAGATATCTTTCGCAATAGATTAAATTAAAATAATATTTATATTGCTTAACGGTAATGATATGGAAATATATAAATGTTAATAGATTCAATTAACCTAAAATGATATTAATATTTACGGTCGAATAACCGGTCGGTAAAGTGTTAATCATAGTCTTGAAGGCAAAGGAATAAAACCAAAGCAACGGTAAAGCCTCTCGTTGTATTTCGATAAAAATATATCTGGAAAGATGACGATTTTATTGCCATATGAACTAGTTCTATTCAAAATTTTCGTTCACAATTTTAAGTACGGAAATTACGTATTCAAATATAATTTAACATTAAAATGCCAGCGGACGAAATTGACCAGCATCATCACAGTAAAATGCAGTATTACTAATAGCATTATATTTATATTCAATACGGAGAATGTAGCACTTTCTTAACGATTCACGTACACCGATGATTCGCACTCTATGAACAAATGAAAGCGCGCCAATCGAACGGTCCGCGATAAGCTCGAGCTTGCAAGTAGCTTAGCATCACGTCCAAGATAAAGTCTGCACGTACGAAACTACAAATCGTATCGCCGCTATCGAGCTTATAGTACCTCTCTCCGATGGAATGCTGCGTCGCGCCGATAAGATAAAAATGTCAACGAACCAGGTGTTTCGCGACAGGGTCGAACACCTCTGCGAAACGGTCGGCCGAAGATTCCAATCCCGGGGTAAGATATCGATCGCGCGAGCGTCGGGAATTCTTTCGCGTTCTAATTAAAATCTATCGATGAACGCTAATTAATAGCGGGGCTGAATGGGCGGTGTCAGCGCGGCGTGAACTCTTTTTTTCCTCTCCCTCCTCGTTTTGTCCAGCTTTCTTTTTTTGTTCGCGCGCCACGAGCCCCTTCCGTCGCGATCAACCTTTCCCTCGATATCAAATATACTCGCGAGACAAAGCCTACTGCTTATTGCCGCGTGAATGCGGCAAGATCAAAGGCCCCGATAAATAAAGGAGCGTCACACTGGAGGCATCGACCGGGCCACTAGCTCGGAAACGGAATCCGGGATCGAGGAGGAAAAGCTAATTAGCGCGGATCGAAGCCGCGTCGCTTGATAAATGGACGGTCAATATTTGAATTAAGGACATTGTACTCTCGCGGCTGGTCCCTCCTTGCCGGCGCCCCCCTTTCTTTTTTTTTTTCTTTTTTTTATTTCCATTATTTATCCGGGAGTTCTTCCGCGCGGCACGGTCGACGACGGTTCTCGGCCGAAGTGGCCGCCGCGAACTTTCCGGCCTGTTCGGCCGAACATCTCCGCGGATATTTACACGAGCAACCTCGAGTCCGAGATAGCGGATGATTAATGGCCCTCCTTCAGGGTTTATCGACGATCTGTCCACCGGCCGGCGCCATCCCCGGTTCTCTGACTTGACCACTTTTCGAAAATTTGCTACCGGCTGGAACGCGGCCGCCGAAATTGGTGCCTGATGAATACTGAAATTACCGGCCCGGGAATTTGGGTTTCGGCGGGGTCTGCCAAAAAGGAAAGTTTGTTTATAAACGAAAGTTTCAGCGGTAACTCTTGATGAACCGTCTAGAAACCACCGTGTCGTTGGATTCGCACAAATCTGCGCGATAGCCTTTCTTTCGATAATTTTACATTAATGTGGTCGACGATGATCATTTTTATCGGACCTGGTACAAACTGCTAACGACGTGGATTGGTTCCTTGGGAATTACAATTTCATGGAACGTTCGTAATGTTTCATTCGAATGCAGCCTGGTCGTAAGAGGATTTGGAATAACTCGAGATAGTAAGAGACGTGAAAGTTGTAACTCTAGCCAAATGAATTGAATGGGAATTTTTCGTTATTTTAATTTTTAATTTTTCGTTATTTTAAATTTTAATTTTTCGTTATTTTAAGTTTTAATTTTTCGTTAAAATGGTGGATAAGAAATGTATTAAATTTTTGTGATCCTTATCGATACCGCACTTGTATAGGCGTTGTCCACCCTTGAGCTTTTAGTTTAGCAAGCACAAGAACGTAAATACAATTCCGCTAGTTCAGCGGTTAAACTAGTTTCCATGTTGGAAAAGATGTTAATTACTTTTATCTCTAGGATGGAAAATATGGGATGTCTGAAATAGATCAAGCATTTGAGAATTTCATTACACAGAGTTATACGAAATTACGTCTACTGCCCGAAAGTTTCGGACGCTTCGATATTAATCAAGTTACTCAAAATTAGCCTTAATGGTCTCTCGTAATCCATCGGATTTTCTGCAGTTAAATAATTGTCCATCAAAATTTCTAACTCCGCCGAATTCTAAGCACTTGCATTAATTTTTAGTGCGCGCAGCCACCACCAGCTTGTTCCACCCTTTACCTATCTCGAATTTTATTTTAGATAAATGGTCTCGTTTCCATGACGCCAGATAGACTAATTGTCAAGGCAAGCAATTATGGCAACTATAAAACATAACATTGCAGTGTTATATTTGTTTATTAATTACTTTCAGTGACCTGGATCAACTTCCGTTAAATAGTCTAACACCAATTAGCTTTACTAGATAACAACAATTGATAAAATAATTCGTAGCTGTATCGTTAAGTTAAGAAAACATGCACCGCCGATAAACAAGTTATAAATCTTGTCAATCTAATCGAAATAATCTCAGATATTCTAAGAATTTCTTTTCAATCAAACGCGCTTCATAATGGTTTTAAGTTTAGAAAAAGCAGATACTATTGAATTAGGGATTAACAAATTTTTTACTGCATCGTTGCTCAGCTCCGACGAATCGACTTATTTGTCGAGTAGATAAATCCGTTTCGATCCGACCGTCTTTATTCGTTGACAGTTGACTCACGCTGACCGAGACCATAAGGCACCGTGTAAGTACACGGTAACTCTATCCGATAATAGACGGACAGTCAATTAAGATGGACGCCATAAGAACCAATTAAACGTAAGTGGCCGACCGGCTCGGCTCGCGTTACATATTTACGATCTGAAATTATGCCCTTTTGTAGCTCGATCGCTAATTACTCGTAATGCGATTTCTTCGGATCGACTTCTTAACAGTTGAACCCTGCATGGACACCTGGCACGTGCACAGTTCTATTTTCCCGGAAGCAACTCTAATCAAATTACCAGGAGAAATGTTAATCATGTTAGAAAGACAATAAGTGAAAAGTAAAAAGGTATAAAAGGAAGGAAAATGGAGCTTACTTTATTGTTTTATAATTGCTCGCTTACTGAATTCTTATGCTTGAACTTTGTTTTAACTCTACAGTAATTTCTTTATTGCGCTATAAATGAGTTTATTATAAAGACTATTGCAAAAATATTTTCGCTTAAATAGTGATTAAATTTTACTGAATAAAAATGTTGTTCTTCGTCAAACAAGTGTTCAATTAATATGAATTCTTGTACGCTGTAAATGCAAGATTCGAATATTTTCCTAAGATGCAAAACACTCGACCAGAAACTTTTTAATTCTTCGATATAAACAATTTCGCGGCAGCTCGAAAAGAAAAGTGGTCCACTCAGAAGTGAACGAGGAGAACAAAACGGTGCTAGGACAAAAGTTTCCGTTCGTTCTCGCCGCCAGACATACCCAAACAAAAGCGAAACAATTAATACCAATACATTCTAATTTTAATTCATTCGATTACGTATTAATTACTTATACGGCGCTTCCGACGGGAACATAATATTACATTATCGACGATATTACGGCGGACGGCGAGGCAGAAATTGTTTTCAATGTTCGTTTGAAGTCTCGGGTTATTTTCCGGGGCGGTACGTGGGTCGCATTGTAAATATGACGCGATCGTCATCAATCGGTGACCTTGGTAATTAATCACCATGTTAATCGAAACGGTTTGCTTAATAAGTTACGCCGCCGGTAGGGGGGGAAAAACAAGAACGCGATTCATTTAGCAATTATTTTATGCGATGCACGCGTAAATTCAGTGAAACGCGTTCCGCGAACAAGTGCACACATACCGGCCGCGCACGCGACCAACAAAGTGGAAAATTTCGAAACGAGTGGTGACCGGTTAGCGCGATTCAGGTAATTTCGTGACTAATTGGAGGTCAACGGGACGAAGGAAAAGATCGATCGATCGGTATTCGAGAAGCAGCTTTTCTTCGATCGCGAACAAAGACGATTGGCGTTTTCATTAATTACGATTCGCGGAGATCGTTCCGATTGTCGGGATTGTAGGAAAAGGTTTGCAATGTACTACACCATTAAAAAAATCCTAAGTGCTCGTGAATATTTATGACGATCTTTTAAAAAGATATTGTTGCATAGCAACGTCATTTCAACTTGAAATAGACACCTGGCTTCAATTAAACAACATTAAATGATCTGGAACGATATTTAGAGATCAAAGTGTTATAGGTGAATGAATTGACCTTGAAATGCACAGTCTGTTTATACAAAAAAAGAATGCAGTTCCATTAAAAGAAACAAGGCCACCTTAAAATTTCAGAAACACATCTATCCAGCAAAAATTTGCATCCATTACAAGATATCTACCACGAAACAGGGGTAAGGTTCATTTTAGACATTTTTTGAAACTAACTATAGTTTAAGAAATAATTGGGTGTGTTATTTGATATGCGACCACTCTATATATAAAATCCAAACATTATGCGTTAAATTCCTTCGTCGAAAATAAAATCGGTAACCTCACATATGTGGCTTCTCCTCGTCTGACTACTATATGTATATTCCACTATGGTAGAATACAGGTGTTGTCAAGGTGCATTCGTAAAGTTCTGTTGTACCTTCCGAATAAAATACTCATTAACGGAATACAATAATATATAAAATATTATCAAATATTATATATCAAAATGGAGGACTGAAGATAAAATTAGTTCTTCAAAAAATTTATACAAAGATATTTTAACTCTTGTATAGATTATCTGAAGGTCAATATGTTATAAACAGTTGTCTTAATCTCTTCATTAGAAACAACGTTTAGCTTTTTGTTCATTGCAACGATGCTCAACTGATAAACATTTCTTTACTTTCACATCATTTGTATTGTTATAAACTATGGGAACATTTCAATGTTAGATAACACCATAGAATCACTGATTTTCTGAATTTGCGACAAAAGTGCGCAGACAAAAGACGAATAGATTCAAGAAATATCAGAAGGCATGTTTCGCAATCGAAAAGTTTCCCTTAGCAAAAGTTTCTATTTAGTAAAATGGAAGAAAAACAGTCATCTCTAATAGTCATCCCTCGCTTATCGGTGGCCATTACTTCACTGACATCCTGCGAAGAGTAACGCGTGCGCATCCACCGCACCGAAGAATTAGCTTGTGCAGTTCCCCGCCGACCCGGTTTCTCACGGTCAGAGGTGGTCACAAAACGAGTTTCCGCAAGGGTATAAAAACGAGGAGTGGTTATTAAATGTACCTCGAAGGGTGACCAGAGGAAACGTGTCCGTTACCTTCGCGTTAATCGTACCCGGCGTAACCCCTCTGTCCACGTGTTCCACTCACCGACAAAAATGTCTTCACGCCCACGAGGATCCGCCGAAACATTCCTCGAAGATTAGAGACTTAAACGACCTCTTAAATAAATAGACCGAGGTCATCTTATGAGGTTAGATTATTTTTAATTGTATTTAATTTAATTTTAATAATTGAAAGACTTAATTTAGCAGATTTTATTAAATTTCAAAATAAGGTTAGATTTATTGTTTAAAGAACGAAAAGTTCTTTAATCATTGTTACAATAATCCCTCCATAGATGAAATTATTAATATGCTGTGATTGAAATTTAGTATACTATTGCATTCTGAAGAAGATATAATAATCAGAATTGAAGGAAAAGTTAATTGAAGTTACATTGATTGATTTCAATATGTTTATTGTTTATATGGATGAAATAGAAAATCGATAGGTATTTACAAAATTTACATTGGCTTATGGTAAATTAAAGAACTAGAAACTGCACGGAAACATTGCCTTGGTATTTTAAGTAAAAATCGACATAGAAATCGGCATTAAAAATGGCAAGACTGAAGCTTAACTAAATATGAGCGTGTACACTTTAATGTAACTATATATACAACTTATTCGTCTAAAAATCTCGAAAAATTGACGTGTTTTTGTACACTCTAAATAAGTAACAAAAATAACAAAGTACGATATATGATATGTCTTGCAGTGCACAATTTTTCATAAAGCTTTATCTCGAATAAATAAGGCATTCGAATTTGACAGAAGCTCTAATGCACAATTAACTTAAAACTAATCAGCAGATGGTTTCCCTATTGAATGCATCTCAAATTTTACTCTGCTTAATATCTTGATATCAGATTCATAAGTACCGTTTTCTCTATCCCTTACCAAAAATAGTTTGAAAGAAGATCATTTTCTTTATCATAGTTCCTTTCGAAAGTCATCGAAGAATCAACGAGTCGCCTTAAATTCTGCCCAGCGCGAACGGCGCCTTCTTGCTCGTGTGCAAGAAGTACGTTCCTCTGACTTTACGGTCCGGATGCAGACCTCCCATGAAAGTCTTACTATTCGAGTTGCACGCACCTTTACGGAAATTAAAGTAGGTGTCGCATTTCACCGCCTCGAAGCCCTTCTTGCTATTGATGGACTCCGCGAAATACTCGTAGGAACGCAGGTGCGAGCAGGTGTTTGTGATGCAGCCGGACTGTAGGGAGCCGCCATTCGGATAGAAGTCGACGTCCCCGATTGCTTTTTCGAAACCTAACACAGCCGCGTTCGAGTGGATCACTGCCACGTATTCTGCATCGCCGCGAGAAACCCTGGCGCCCTTGTTGGCCGAATAGAATTCTGGTAGGGCTGGGTCCAAAGCTGCAAACAGATCGACCGTGATGTTTCTTAACGCGTTCATTAAATTGCTCTAGATTAATGACGGAATTGCGTTTGCTCGAATTTCATCCGTTAACTAATAAATAATTTAGATTTATATTAACATTGCAACCGTATTAAAATGGAATCACAATTGAATATTATTATTTTTAGTCTGTGAATTTTGGGGCACGTTTCTAGTTGTAGATGATATTTTTTAATATCATTTATAGTATAGATTTTTCGTATAGAATCAGATTAATAAATCTTCTGTGATTTATATTTGGTGTTTATTTTAAAAAATTAGAAATGGAATAAACACGTGTTAGTGGCAAATGTGGATTTGCAAATGGAGGAGCATACAATTCGATAAGGAGAAGCTGTTATCAAATGAGGAAATATGAAAAGTGTCAGGCTTTGGAAAGAGAGGGGATGAATGGGAGAAAAATAAGAAAAGGTAGTATGATTGGTCAATAAGTCATTGCGTGCCAAAGACGAGGTGCTTAATATTTACTCGAACATTTATCGCACCTTTTGCGAACCTAGTTAATTTTATTACTTAATTTAATTGTTATAATGCAGAGTCGAAAAGAAATGTTAACTACGTAATCCTTTCAAGCCGCGAAATTAAGAGGAAAAACTAGTTGATGGAACACAATGCGCACGACTTACCTACAACATTTGCGACTTGACCTTTGGCATAATGGGCTGACAATCCGGCGACGTGTCCACCAAGAGAATGACCTACGACGGTCAGCTGCGATAAATTCATTCCTTGCGACTGAAGAAAATCGATCATGGAGGCACTGTATTGGGCCACCATCACGACGCGTTTAGTAGCCCATATGTATGGCCTAAGTGTTATTGTGCTCCAGTCAATCGCGATGACGTTGAAGTCACCGTGCTGGAGGTAAGCTGCAAACGAGAAACATAAGTGAGACTTCGCATTACCGACCACTGTATTGTCGATCTTATTAATTCAAATTTGATGAAACAGAGAATTTTATTAAAAATATTATGAAACTGTCAAAAGATTGCCAGACGATAGCTCATAAATTACGCTCACCGTCGCGAATCAATCGAAACGCATCGCTGCCTTCGGAGTTTACCCATCCGTGTGTGACAAGTTTCGTCGGTTTTTTTGGATCGAAGTGGCTCCTCTTCAACGCGTTCACGTCGTTAATAAGTAACTTCTGGCTTTTAGTCGGATTAGCCTTTGTATAAAGATAGAAAAAGACACGATTATGCAAGTCCTTCCTCGTTTCTTCCACGGCTTCGTCGTAAGTGTCCACGTCCATCAGATCACTTATCGCAGGTACTTCATTTCCAGGAAGGTCTATCCCACCTTCAATCTCTCTCGAGATTGCGGCACCTGTAGAGAAACATGGCACAATTTTTATATCATTACGCATAATTTCTACGGATTTCAAAGGATTTTAAAATACATTATCGCGTGATAATCGGTGAATGAAAGTAGCAGCTGAAAATAGAGAAATATAAAGAAAGCAGTGTTTTATATTATCTTTGTGTTAAAACATCGCAAGGATTTACCATTGACGCCGTAGACAAGCAGTAAGCTAACCAGAGCGTATGCCTCCATGTTTGACTCGACTCTCCTGGTGGCAACGGTTCGTGATTCCTTTATAAAGCCATCAATCGATAGGATCGGTATCGTTTAACGATAAGATAAAGTTTACGTCTTTAAATCGTTCATTGCAGTCAGATTAAGTGCGATCAAGAAAAGATGGATAGTTGTGATAGATAGAGATCGAGCATGGCTCCTTTTGTACTCCGCGGTAGTTAGGAGTATCGAGATTGCTCCACGATAAAGGCGTGTTTAAGAATTATTGTTTCGGTTACATTAAAAATTCCTCTACCCAATTATTACTTTTAATAACAAATGCAATTAATGAAAGATAAATAGTTGAATTACGGTGCAGCGAATTGGGTATCTAAATGTCCGCAAGTTTGTCACAATAAACTTGTCACGATAAAACGATAGATAATACGTTATCGAAAAGAATCAGCAACAATGCAATAACGAAGATGCTCGATACAGAGTAGAAAACAAATCTATAACAAAAGATTCATCCGTGATGCAAGTCTTCCATCTCCAACGATTTTCCGGTGTCGCGTTTACAAAGTTTAAACAATTCTTTTCTAAAATTTCTTTTCATCGCGTGCCAGATTTCTTTCGTGATTGCTTTCGAGGGAGAGAATATTATGCAGGTGCGAACAACGGAGGCGAAGGGCAAAATTTTCATTTCCTTATTCGGGGATCCGGCTTTTTAATCTGAACAGAACATACGGATCCACGTGGCAGTCAGGTGACAACAATTAGTAACATTGGAATCCTTTGGGCCACGGTTTCCACCCTCCTTCGATGGTGACAATTTCCCAACTGGCAATTTTCACTTGGCAATACGTACGAGTGCAACGCAAATATGGTGAAATTCTGTAAAATGTCTGCCGCGGTGGATACGTTTCCCGATGACCGGCATTCAAGTGGATTCGAAGGGGATCGCTCGTCCTACCGATCGCTGGATGAACAGAGACCGTATTCTTTCCTTCGACTAGAATGTCTTCATAGTCGGCGTACTTCATCCGTAAGTTCGTCTACAGCGATCTTACATCGCAGAATTTATTTTAACAATATCATGCATATGAAGATCCTCTTCCATTAGACAAATATAAATCACATCATTCTTGAAACATTTTATTCTCGCCATCATTTATCTAGAAGGCTACTATAAATTAACATTTTCAATTTCTACTAATGCTTTCAATAGTATAATAATAGTAAAACGCGCCTAAATATCTAAACTAACTAGCAATAAAAGTGTCTAAATCAATATTATGAAAGAAATATATATTACGATAATAAATAATAATAATAATATACAATATAATTATGTATTCATGAATAGAAGTAATATTATATAAAACAAAGCTGGAACAATAGTATAATAATAATAAAACGCGCCTAAATATCTAAACTAACTAGCAATAAAGGTGTCTAAATCAATATTATAAAAGAAATATATATTGCGATAATAAATAACAATAATAATATACAATATAATTATGTATTCATGAATAGAAGTAATATTATATAAAACAAAGCTGGAACAACGAAGGAGCATAGATAAAATCGGAAACGCATTTGCCAAGGAGTAATACCAATTCCCGATGGCCGCAGAGTTAGTGAAAAGTGTGATGCAAGCAGTTAGCGTATCGTTCGCGAAAACTAATTCCGTGCAAGTGGTCATAACGAGTGAGGGGTTTAGATTACTACTGGCGTCCGAGTTATCTGCGAGTCGATCAGTTGAAAAACCAGCTGCTGGTGATAGACAGTTTAGGAGAGAAAACAACATTAATTGTTTTCCGGCAGGACGACCGGTCGGAAATTGAACAGGCGGTTTGATCGATAAACAATTTTATTGCGTCGGGATACATTACTTCATATTTCACGGTGTATCTTCGCTTTCGAATTGACGCGAAAACTCCCGGAACTCGTGAAACATCGGGCAAAAGATATTACGCATGAAATCGCGGCTGATAATCGAATGCCAGAAAACCATGCCGATAGCAAATTTCCGAGTGTTTTTTTCCTGTTACATCTTCGCGAACTGTTCGCCGTATCTTGTGCCGTTTCCTCCTGCATTTAATTCGTCCGATTAACGACTGAAAATAATCGTTCCGAATTATGTCTCACGCGGACGTAATCGTTTCGTGAGAAATCAGAGATTTCTTGTCGGACATTATCTTAGGCCATTTAGGTACCTTTAAGCCGTTGCGATACTGTAATCCAGGATTAATCGATCTTAGACGTGGTCTTATTATCGTTGAAATATGATCATTAAATATTTTCATTATCTCATATTGCGATTTCATTCGATGATTAGAATATGACGTTAAACTATATCTGCTCTACTATCTTGGTAAAAATAAAGTCGGTTGCATAAATGTTTGGCATATTGCAAAGAATTTTTATTAAATTTAAAATAGAAATATTTCAAAACTTTGCAAGAAATATAATTCGACGATTCTGCGTCTGCCATTGAAATCGATAAAATGTTAAACGATGGGTTCAGTTTGGGGGCAACCGACAGCCAAGTGAATGCTTCTTAGCGAAAGGGGGACTTTCGTTCGTGTCGAAAAAGTATATTCCCTTGGCGTCGGTATTAGGGTTCGGTCCACCCAAGAAAACCTTATCGTTCAGGTTGCACGCGCCCTGGTGGAAATCAGAGTGTGTGGGGCATTTCATTGCTTCGAAGCCCAGTTCGCTGTTGATGGACTCCGCGAAATACTTGTAGGCTCGCAGGTGAGAACAGGTGTTGCTTTTGCAGCCAGCTTGTACGCCGCCGCCATTAGGATAGAAATCGATGTCTCCGATCGCTTTTTCGAAACCAAAAACGCCTCCATTCGTGTGCAACACTTCCACGTACTTTGCATCGTCCCGAGCAACTCTTTCGCCCGCTACGGACAGCGCGAAGTGTGGGAGAGATGGATCCAAAGCTGCAAAAGAACGATTTTAAAGTTTTCTACTATCTTCAAAAATCATACCAAGCTAATCGATTAAAAATAATTCTAAAATTTTTATATGAGTAATTGCAAAGTGTTCGCTTTAATTCGATCGTTATCAGTGCATTTTCTGTAGTTAACACCGCGTCGTGTAATGCAAGGAAAACCTTGGGAAGATTATTCTGAAGCATGCTAACATTTGGAGAATGAAGAATCGTGAATGCAAAATCAGTATGCACGACTTACCGACGACACGGTCCACCTTGCCTTTAGCATAACGAGCGGAGAGACCGGCTACGTGACCACCAAGATCGTGACCGATTATGGCTAAGCGCGATAAATCCAATCCTTGCGTCTGAAGAAAGTCGATGAAGGATGAACAGTATCTGCTCACCGGCTGAACACGACTCGCGACCTTTACGTATGAACCGAATGATATATTAGACCAGTCGATACCAATGACGTTGTAATCGCCATGCTGCAGGTACGCTACAAGAGAAAAGATGAGATTATAAACGATCCAGCTCGTTACACAGAATGGTCCTCGCAAGTTATATACCCAATGCAATTTCCAAAACATGCATTAGGCAACAAATTTTTCAAATAAAAAGTTGACTGGTTTAAAGAGACATAGTGTGTAGTATTTATGTTTATATATATTACTTTTATTTATGTTATTATTTTTATATGCGTATATTTTTATAGGCGGAGTCGTTCCGGAGATTTTAAGGTAACTTTTTTTTTATATAAATGGAATATTGTATTTTTTATACGAAATATGGAAGGATATCGATTTCCAAGTAAAATAGTATTGATCTTTATTAGTTCTATCGAGTAACTTCGCTTTATTTTTTGGAGATTTTCTTCTTATAATATCAAATTATTATAGGGATAATTAATGTTAATAGTTTATTATTTAAAACTTTATATTCTTCCATATTGTAATATAAATTATATAATGTTCCATTTAAGAAAAGAAAATTGCCTCAAATCACTGGAATGCCATCACCTATACATAGAAATATAAATACCTCTTAGAACCACCCAACTTTTGATTTGAAAAATTTATTACGCAATATTTTTCAAATTGCCGGAAGATGGACGAGCTACGTGGACCATCCTGTATATATATATATACCTAGTACAATTTGCTGCATAAAATTAACAAGTCACAGAACACTCTTACCGTCCCGTATCAAAGAGACCGCGTCATCTTTCACAGTGCTTATCCATCCGTGAGTGACAAACCTCGTAGGTTTGCTAAAATCGAAATTGCTTCTCTTCAATGTGTCGACATCGCCGACGTACAGTTGTTGTCCTACGGACGGATTAGCCTTCGTATAAAGGTAGAAGGAGATTCGGTCGCGCAAATCATTTTTCTCATTCCAGTTGCCATCGGTCTTGTCCTCCGTTACTTGGTTACACAGTAACGTATCGCCGGGATCGAGATCGTTCTTCTCGTTTTCGACCAGCGCGTCCAAGTCCGTGCCAAATATTCCAATACCTTTAAAATACGAGTCTGTTTTATCGACAGAACCGAACCGGGTACCGAAGAGTATGACGAAATGAGTAGATAAAACGCGAGACGATGAAACGAACGAGCGACATGCTTGGCATAAAATTATTCAGAAAAGACAAGATCCGCAGGAGATCTTGCAATTGGTACTAAGAATTTCTGTTCAGTTATTTTCAAGAAGCATCTGAATTGCAAGGAGGGTAATTATATGGTCTCGATATGTGTATAAGTCGTAGGAACTTACCGCCGCTGCCGAAGACCAGCAGGAAACCGAGCTGCGTGTACGCCTTCATGTTTGATTCTCGATTTGGTGACCACTTTATATAGAATTCGGAAATCAAGGAAAGAGAGAACGTGTAACGTGTATGGAGAGAATTGGGGGAGGGGAGGAGGAGATAAATCAGAGAAAGCAGAGCATGCGGAGCGTAGCCGGCGGATTGAGACTGGAGAACGAAACGAGGAGAGCGAAGTGTTGCAGATATGAAAACAAACGGCGTTTAGAGTGGGCGAAGGAATTGTACAGTGGCAGGGCGGAAAGAGAGTCGAAGAAGCGAACGAAAGAGTGAATACGCTGGAAACGTGAAACACGAATATATTATCTCCGCGAATGTTATCGCCGTGGAATAAAGACGACGAGATAATACAAAATCATTCTACACGCGTGCTTCGCGCGTAGGTTCGAAGAAATCGCAATCTAATTTACATAATTAATGTATCTCCGTATAACCTTTGATATTTAGGAAAACATCGATCGCGCGAATAATAAGTATGTTCGAGGCGTCTGGGAACAATATAATATGCATGCAATAACAATTTAAGTGGAGAAAATGTAAATCAAGGGTTACGTAGCTTGAATAGAAATTACTTCGAGACCAGTCTGCAAAAGAAGCAAACACGGTGCAGGATCCTCAGCTGCCTTTTCCCGTCGTTGAATTATTCAGGGAGCTGGCTTTCTCTGTAGGATTGCTAAGTAATTGCTGATAACGATGTCAAAATGGTAATCGAAACTCTGACAAACGTATCGGCTTTTAACACATTCGGAAACGGCCGCGTTTGTTTTCTCAAGGGGTTAATTTCTTTCTATGTTATCCGGTATCGATATTTTATATTTGTCCAATGTTAATATTACAAGTATTCGATATTAGTAATATTGCAAGTATTCAATAATATCGTAAGTATTTAATGACATTATAAGTATTTAATGGCACTGTAAGTATTTAATATTAATATTGTAAGCATTCAATATTAATATTATAATAATAGCCACCAACCGTTCCGAATATATTACGTGTATGTGTGCGCATTTAATAGACGGTACAAATGACACGCGTGACAATAATTGCAACATTTCATCCAGTTTATTCTCATTGTTATCGGATACATGCATTACAACGATCAGCACATTTTAATACTTGTATACATATTATAATACCACACGATAATACAATTCATATTGTAACGAAGAAGATTAATTAAATGTACCCTTTGCGAAATTGCGTCAATCGCCGAAAGATTCGGCGTTTGGCTTAAATGTCGCCCTGCGCGAACCTAGGGATCCCGTTCGTCCTCAAATAGAATTTTCCCTTGACGGTGTCGTCCGGTCTCACGCCACCTAAAGAAATCTTGCGATTCGACTTACATTCGCCACTGCGGAACTTGGAGTAGCTGCTGCACTCCACCGCGATAAATTCGGGGCTGTTGATAGACTCCGCGAAATACTTGAACGCCCTCAGGTGGGAGCAGGTCTCCGTCTTGCAGCCTGCTTGCAGACCACCGCCGTTAGGATAGAAATCGATGTCGCCGATCGCCTCCGCGTAACCAAAAACGCCGGCGTTCGTGTGGATCACTTGCACGTAGCCGGCGTCACCGCGAGCTACCCTGCTGCCGGGTCCAGCAAGCTGGAAATTCGGGAGGGCAGGATCCAAAGCTGTAAGAAGAATAACCTTTACATTTCTTGAACCCTTCGAGCGTTGTGCCTAGAACTGTTTCGGTATTTCGAAAACGTTATTTCAATATAATTGACGTTAAAGAGCTTGTTGTCAATGTCGCAATAGTGCGGCGTCGATAATTTCGTGTTTCAAGAAATTTAAACGAAATGTCGGATTTTTAATTCTTGGATCTTCACATTGGCCATTTGATGTTTTACTGAAACCTAATATACTATATCAAATTATTAATTATCGTATTAATTATTTGAATTTGTTACAAACTATTTTCTTAGGGCACTACATAAACACGTAAGCACGCAACATCGGTGATACACGTGCCTGAAACGTTTAAGGGACGGTTGATTTGCGAACAGAATTTCAATGCTATCAAAGCATAATTTCGAAAGCTACTGGTACGGCGTGTGCAAAATATAATGTCACCTAATATTGTATAATGACAGACTGAAACAGTCGGGACGTCAATAGGTGCGACTTACCAATAACGAGGTCGATGTGACCTTCAACGTAGCGTGCCGTCAATCCAGCTATTTGGCCACCAAGAGAGTGACCGACAATCGTCACATCCGATAAATCCAATCCTTTCCTCTGGAGGAAATTGATGAAGGTGGAACAGTATTTGCTTACCATCAAAACGCGTGAGCTGGCCCATTCGTATGGCGTGAATGAGATCGCGCCCCAGTCGATTCCGACGACGTTGTAATCGCCGTGCTGCAAGTATGCTTTACGAAGAAAAAGAAATCAGGAATTTAATCGAAGTTAACCCCTTGCACTATGACTCCTTTAACGTTGCATTTAATGGCAATTATTTGTCCTTAATATTTTCCTTAATTGGTCCAGATAGCTTTTGTTACTTGTATCGTCTTTATTTATTTCCTTTTCCATACTTCGATAATAGAAAAATTCAATTTGATTTCAATTTAGAAGAAATTAATAATTTATTAATTTAGCAGAGCTTGCGTGGAATCTTCATCACGAGTCTGACTTAGATTATAATTAAATTGCGCGTCACTATGCGAAACAAAAACATTCTTGCGACAGTTCTAATCAATTGATTACAATGATAGTATTCTGAAACTTTTTTAATAATTATTTTTTAATAAAACTGTCAAATATTCTTACCGTCGCGAACCAAGGCGACCGCGCCGTCTTTCACAGTGTTTATCCAACCATGGGTGACGAATTTCGTAGGCTTGCTAAAATTGAAGTTGCTTTTCTGCAGCGCGTCATCGTCGTCGACATACAATCGCTGTCCTTCGATCGGATTATCTTTCGTATAAAGGAAGAAGAATACACGATTGTCCAAGTCGCGTTGCGTGTGCTCCAGGCTTTCGTTCGGCGCTTTTGCGTTCACCGGATTCGTCACCAACTCGTCATTAGGATCGAGATTCTCATCCTCTTGATCGACGAGCGAGGCCAAGTCTCTCAGAGGATTCTGCAGACCTTCAAAAGTTTTGACAATTAGTACAGGGTGTAAGAGGGTATTCAGGTATAACAATCTCGGGACAAGATCTTTTCTGTTACGATTTCCACACTGGAAAACACCAGGTTTCAGTGATTCACTTAGGTGATTCCTTTAGGTGATTCACTTAAGTGATTCACTTAGGCGATTCACTCTTATTTCATGAAACTGTAGTAATTACTCTAAATGTGAAAATAAAGAAGACAATAAAAGAGGAAAATATTTTCACCAATTCGAACAACAATAACAGGCAGGAAGAAATGAAAGAACATTCTTCGTATCTACAATTAAATATCTATAGACAATACCTCGTGCAATAATGAGGGTGGCGTACCTCTACAAAAATTATTCTACAATTTCATGGCAAAATTCGCATAACACTTACGTGCATAACTTTACTAACACGTCCACGCAGCAAATGAGCAGTAAACCAAGCAGAGCGTACGCCTTCATGTTCAAATTCGAATCCAAATTCTGGTTTATACGACACCTTTATATAGCTCCTACGGTACACAACACGAAGACGCAAAACTGAATGGAAGATAGAGAAAAGAGATGCAGACAGGTGGAGGCAGGCTGCGTAAAATAAAACTAGTTTTTCACTGAAGAACGAAAGGAAGAATGGCAGGTGCAAGTAGGAAGAGAGAGAGTCGAGGGAACGAAGAAATTGGAAGTGGTAAGGATGAAGGACGTGGCACCGTGCCATTGGGGGAAAGCAAAGGACGAAATGCAAAGGAGAACGTAGACGACCGCGGCGAAGACGAAGAAGACACTCTTGTTGACAGGTCTTTGTTGACGGCTACGTTAGCCGACTCGAAATTGTTGATTAGGATGATGAAACTTCATTAGAATCATCTCTTTGCGAAAATTTTTGATGAAAAACTGGAACGTAAAGTTTTTGTTCCAATAGTATATGAACGACGCATAAATAATATTTGAATGTTTAATGATAGGTTTTACTTCACGGTGATTAGTGGCGCTAATTGAATCAAGCTTGTAAACAATCAATGAACCTTATAAAACCTGTTATTCAAATGTATAGGCGAAACTCGCGTCTGAAATGTCCTGCGACGACAACAAACGTAGTCGCCAGACACGCAATCCAATTTACATAATTTGGAAATCTCATGAATTGGTAATTGAGCAAATTATTTCTTATATTTGGGAAAATATCTATGACCGAATTTTCCAATGACAAAAAATGTTAAATAAATTGTCTAACTGTCTAAAGGAAAACGCAAATGGCGCACACGATAATAATTGTGATAACTCACTAGTTTATTCTTATTGCGTTACAAATATTGGTTCGGTTTAGCAAGAACGTGTACGTCGCAACACGACACCGCAATAAAATTCATATTTCAATGTTTTCTGGAAAACTGCGATTGAACGTACGCTTTCACGGTACATCAATCATTAAATGCTCGATGAACTAAGTGCGAGTTCACCCATAGCATACGGGGATCTCGAGTTCGAGTTTAAGTAGTATGTACCCGTGGCGTTATAGTTCGGTTTTATGCCTCCCATGTAAGCCTTGGGATTCGAGCTGCAAACACCGTCTTGGAACTTCGAGTAGCTCTCGCACTTGTACGCGACGAAGCCTGCCTTGCTGTTGAGAGACTCGGCGAAATACTTGAAGGCTCGCAGATGGGAGCAAACGTTGCTAACGCAACCGGGTTGCTGGGAGCCGCCGTTCGGATAGAAGTCGATGTCACCGATCGGTTCTACGTATCCGTAAAAACCGGCGTCGGTGTGCATGACTTCTACGTAGTTCGCATCACCGCGCGACACTCTTTCGCCTGGGCCAGCGAGTACGAAATTCGGGAGAGCTGGGTCCAGAGCTGCAAAAACGAGCAAACTGTAGTGTTTCGCGAAAGATACTATGATAGGATACTATACGAGTGCAAGACTTTCTATCTATAAGTAAACTGTAAGATTTTCGACCTGTAATAACTAGACTGAAAATTCTAACTAAATAAAAACGATTGCAATTGACTTTAAGGTAGCAGTATTCTTAAATTCTTCTGATTTGTCAAAGACGGTTCTGTATTTTAACAAAATGTAGCATCCTGGTTCGTTTCATGTTCGATTACGCAGTTTAATACTACAGTTGGAATAGTTGCTTTCTCACTTTTCCTTTTACAATTTCTGGTATTATGTTGCTATGAGAAATTTTGGGGTGAACTTCATTATTCAAGCATATATTACAATAGAAATCGTACGAAGTTTAAGTAAATCCAATCTTGTTCTTACTATAGGGCAATATATTATAATCGCGTTTAGGACTCCGCGGTTTCATTTAAGCGATTATAATATAAATATAATAAATAAAATAAGTGATTCCAATGGCAATCATTCGCACGACTTACCAACGACATGTTCCACCTGGCTTTGAGCAAAACGAGCTGCTAATCCAGCTACGTGGGCACCAAGGGAGTGACCGACAACGGTCAACATCGATGGATCCAATCCTTGGGACTGAAGGAAGTCGATGAAGGAGGCGCAGTATTTGCCCACTACCGGAACGCGCCTACTAGCCCAACCGTATGGCCTAAATGCAATACTGCCCCAGTCGATGCCGATGACGTTGTAGTCACCTTGCTCCATATAAGCTAGAAAAATCCACAAGAATTTAAGATCATTCGAAAGATTGCAGTCCAATTATTTTCGGGATCTTGACAACTATAAGAGTTCTAGATAAACAATACTCTGAACATTTTTGTACGTGCTCTGTTACGTGGTAATTGTTAAAGTTAATTTAGTAGTTTACTCTAGCTGATATAAATTTTCTTGTGAAGCACATATTTTATAGGCTCAAGTTTTATAGAATGCAAAGTTTCTTACCATCACGAACCATAGCAACAGCATCGTCCTTCGCGCTGTTGATCCAACCGTGGGTTACAATTTTGGTCGGCTTGCTGAAATCGATGTTGCTCTTCTTCAGCGCTTCGACATCGCCAACGTACAACCGTTGCTCTTTCTTTGGCTGACTTTTCGTGAAAAGCTCAAAGAGGACACGACGTCTTAAAACGAGCAACGCGTCCTCCAAGGATTCATCCAGTGCTGTTGCGTTTAGTGGGTCACTGTCCCCTGCATCTTCGAGTGCGAGGAGGTCGAACTCATCTCTAATCTTATCCCAGAATATTTCGTCTTCCTTGAGACCTGCGAAGACATTGCATAATCTTATATCGTGGTGTCGATTATCTCTTTTACAGAAGAACTACAAGCTTCTCGTACTTGTCGGTGCGATATTAAAAATTAATAAAAATTTTATAAAGGTATACTATCATTAATTACATGGAAACGGAAAAATGAATTTATTCATATAGAATAGGTTTATAAATTTTGATCGATTCGTTTTGCAAACTTTATAAATTTTTATACGAAGGGAATATTTATGTACGAATAAATTCTATGATACAAGGGAACAACACTTATCGGTTAATATGTTATTCATTTTTTATGATTTGAAACATGATAGTGATAATATAAAATCTCATTTGAAATGACTAAAATCTTGATAAATGTTCAAACAAGATCACTAAGCTGCGTATGTATTTATCACAGAACAGAGATGGAATTATTTAAACATTTAAAAATGATGCTAAGTTGTTGATTCGTTCAATCATTGAAGTAAAAGATTAATGTTCACTTCATTTTCTGTTGAAGCAACGAATTAAAGATTTAAAGTGCCCAAATTGAGAATGTCGCGTTATGCTTCGGAGAATATTTGCTTTACAGTGCTTTAAAAATAATTCTACTAGAACTAAGCAATGTCTCGCCTACCATCTGACATGGTTGACTTGGTTGTACTGATAATCCTGATTCTACTTCAAATTCACATTGACTTTGATCGTACATGCCTCCTACAAGGCACTTAAATAGTCTCGTACACATACGCGCAAGCACTATCTCCTGTTCATTCTCCCCCATTCACGACAGATAACAATTTTATATACAATTCTTGCAAGTTCGCCGACTTTATTATCCGTAGAAAAAAGAAAATGATTCGCAAAAGACGTACCGCTGACGTTGTAGATAAGCAGCAAAACGAGCAGTGCGTACACCTTCATGTCTGATTCAAATTTTGAGTCGAACTCGGGATTTCGCGGTTCCTTTATATAGTCCTAAAGAGGCTCGAAAAAGTATCGTAAAAAACGTAGAAAAACTTTGTACAGTTTGGGACCAGTTTTTAGTTTTGGGAACGGCGCGTGGGGGGCCAGGGTGTTGGAGGAGATGTAGACAATGTGACATTTAGGATTTGCATGAGAATTCCATTTGGGCAGAAACGGCGGGAAAAGAATGCAAAAGAAATTCTGATAAAATCAGGTTCGGTGAGATTAGAGGAGGCGGACAGGAATCGCATAATGGGCCCAGGGAAAAATACAAGAAACGATATGAAGAAAAAAGCGTGACCAAGGTTAGGTATCGAGGAGTCCATTTTTATTTAGCACTATGTTTTAAAATGTGTTTGAATGCGAACCATTCATGCTCACTTCATGTACAGTAGTTCAATCGGTGCAATTTGGAAATAAAAAATAATCGATTGCATTTGGAGAAATAGTTATACAAATTTTCAGATGGACTTTGCATACAAAATTGTACATAGTAACGTAAAGTGTATTCTCGTTTAGGATACTTATTGTGAGATTTCAGGTGAAGGTATATTACTTGGAGTCCTGTTTAGCACAGGTGTTGTGTACCACTCGAAAATCTGTTACGAGTTCCGAATAATTTATTAACACTCAATCAATCGTACTTGTGCAATCTCTAGTATCATATTCTTCAAAGTAGTACAACTGTAGTAGGCATAATATATAAATTGCAACCTAACTTGCGAATTTCAATTCCTAAATGAATTTGTACGAGTACTATTGAAACGACCCTCCCTTTATTACTATACCGTGATTTTATTCGTGCACGACAAAATACAATAGGCGGGAAACAAAACGATAACCGCAGGTGAAATTTTTAACAATGAGCGCGAAAATAAATGTCTATTTAACTTCAGTTTGTTGTAATCGTGGCACGCAGAAGATACTTCTGCACGAGTATCTCAGAGTTCATGAATTGTGTGCACGAATGGCGCGCGAATATCCTGTAAACTGTACGGATGACAAATATTTTGCAACGAGTCGAAAGAACGAAGACACGTGACGTTTCATTTCGCTGACATTACCAGCCGGCCTGTCAGTCAGTAACATCGATAAAGACATTCCGCGAGAAGTGGTTCTCTCGAGGGTTTCGTTCTTCGCGCGATACGCAAGCCGGCGAAAGACTTTGACGCCGGAACCGGTATTTTTTTGAAACGGCATCAGGTGCATTCCTGCTCGGACCGTCCCGTCGTAGGATATTGTTTCACTCGGCGCCAGCGTTTTAAGTACGCCCATTGTCATTCCGCGTGCCCCTGTTCACTCAGGAGACTTCCACACGGTTCAACTTTCACCTTTTTCTTTCGAGCGAGTCATTAAAGGATTGCGGTGACAACCCTTTTTCTTAAATAATTTATTCAAGATACAAAGTTTCTTAACTATTTTTACTGTACTATTTTTAATTGACACAGTCACATAAATTAAATATTATATATATATTTTTTTTATATTCATTTTATTTTCAAAATAAATTACGTTTCCACGTGGCGAAATTTCTACAAACACTGTAAAAATATATTTCTAGATTCGTTAAATTGTGCACGGGAAGTTAAGGGTACAGTTAACTAAAGACTTAAATGGATCCCGTCGTCTTCAATTATAAAATTATGAAGAACTCTCGCATGCCGTGGATTAATTAGCCAACACGTTTGAACGAAACCTCCCGGCGTACGGTTTTATACAGGGAACAATTAAAGTTCAAGATTTCCAGCGGTATTCGCACGGCAAAGAGAAAGAAAGTTTCAGCAGAATTTCTGTTGTCAGTGATATTGCCGGCGGTTTATTTAACACGTTTTTATATGATAAGCAGACTTTAATTCAATTATTTTAACTCCGTTAGGCGGCGGGCACGCGTAATCCCCTTCAAGGTCCGAAATAAACGACCGAAAAGAGAAAAATCTCGGAGTTAAAGGTTTAAGAGACGGAAACCTGTTGTGCCGGCTAATTCCGGCGGTCCCGTATGCTTTTTTCCCGTGGCCGTCGCAAGTTCTCACCCTCGGCAAGCGTTCGTTTCTCAGACAGAATCAAACAGGTTTGCGCCGGTTACGCTCGGGTAAAAACGGAGTTTCACCGACTCCTTTGAACGCTTTTATTTTTCCCCCTTTGGTCCCTCGTTGCCCCCGCGCCGGGATTTCTTCTATCCTCCCTCGTCCTCTTCCCGATACGTTCCATATTTAAATCGGGCAAACGCGCGGAGCACGGTTCATTGGCTGTCTGACCTTACACACCAGTCCGAGAAAAGCGATACCGTGGGAGCATGTAAATCACGAAAGCGTGGCCAGGCTGATTAATTGCTTATCAAACCCGGCTTATCAAGTCTGTACAGTGTACTTAACTCTTCTCCTTGCGTATTTCTCGGCTGTGCTGTAAATATTAATGCGAAATCCTAAACGGTAAATAAGTAAAGGAACGTGCTTGAAAAAACATTGACATATCCTTTTTCAAACGATCGTTTTATCATCTATTAAATTATCCGCAGTCTTGATCATTGCGATCGAAAAAGTGAAAGAATTTGGTATGACTTTTCAGCAAATTAAATATTTTCCGAGCACATATTTTCAGACAAAATGATTTTTAAATTACCAGAAAAATTATTGAGAGATTATATCGTCTTCGAGCGAATAATATTATGCATATCATTGGGAAGACTAGAACTAATTTTAGGCAACATCGCGGATTCGCATTGGCTTTAAAATTGCGTTTTAGAATTCAATTAAAAGATGTTACACTCCTCATCAGAACTGATACGCTCGTTTCTATTTGTTCGCGGAACGTTCCATCGCATCGCCTTGGGTCAAACATTAATAATTCAGTCCGCACGCAAGGCTGAATTTACCTACAAACCGTGAAGAACATAATCGAATCATGCTCACTAACTCTACAGTTGAAAATTCAGCTTTATATTCGACTGCATCACTTTCACTGTTTTCAAACCGGAATCGTTAAAAATAAAATCGTTTATGGCGGTACGTTGTCGTTCATAAGTATTTACCAACAGCTTTCCTTTTATACTGATGATGTCCAGATATCCAATGATGTCTTGTACCATTTTTTATGCATTCAAGTTTTAGTTATTGAAGAAGTTAAACAATTGCAGAAAAAGTCAAGGAAAACTAAGTAGTTCTTAATAAAGTGTTGTAGTTATGGTACGCGTGTAAATACTAATAATTTAATATTTTCATTTCGAAATAGAGATTAGTTAAAGAAATACTTTAAATGGCCACAGCACAGTTCATCTATCCATAATACTAATTTTGATAGAAATTATATTTTAGTGTCGTAATTGTGACTGCTGAATAAATCACTTTTACATGTATTAGAAATTGGAAATTAAAAGGTTGGGAACATAAATATGAACGTTAGCAAGAATTATTTCAGAAGGTAAAAGTAGAACATATAATATTTATTGTAATAAATGATTCTGCGGAAATTTGCGCAACTTATAAATGTATAAACATCCGCAATCGACCAATTCAGCTGTTTATGTTGAAAGTGACTGAAATTTATTTTCCACCCATACTCATGCTCTTCATATTTATTCTAATCTTTTTTGCTGTTGTTTTAACATTTCATTATCTTGATCACTTATTTTATCTTCTACTGTATCTTTTATTCTCTTTTCTTTTTTCTCTTGATGTGTTACTTGTGCGACATATTGTCATATCACTGTAGCAAAAGGACGTTGTTCAAATTATATTATCATTATGTTGTTATTATTATTTCGCAGAAATTTTATTTAAACATTGTTCAATCCAACTACGAATCACACGCAGCGCTGAAATCATTGAACAAAAATTCAAAAAGTACAGACTCGTGTCGGGCGCAGCCCCTGAAAAAATTGATTTTTTTTTTTATTCAATAAAAGTGTCTGATGGAAGAATCGCAGACGCCACGTTTTCGCAGGCAGGGTGTAGGTCATCGGTCCGAAAATGATTCTTAGGCCAGCGAAGACACGTCGGCCAGGGTGCGGGCGCTTGCGTGAAGCACGAAAATGAGGGGGGCCGCGAGGGGGTTGCGGGTGGTCGGCGGTGTTGGCGGTGGCGGCGGCACAGGGGGATGAGTTTGGGGATTGTGAAAGCGAGGGCGCCTGCAGTGACTAGCCTCCATCGATTTACCGTGCGCCGCCATCTTGCCACCCTTCGCTACGGGGGTTGACCACCCACCCCTCCCACCCCCTTCGTTCGTCGGTGTCGACCCTCCACCCACCTCCCCTCGAGACAGAGGCAGACATTTTGAAAAATGATTCCGAAAGTCATCGTGCCTCGGCGCGTCGTTTTTCAGTCCCCGGCACTTCTCCGTTGCCCGCGCGTCCCCGCGCCGCCGCCGCCCCTGGCGGAACCCGTTCCTTTTTTGGCACGCAACCCTACGCCGGGCTGACCGAGAGGGAAGAAAAAGCGTTGCGTACGCAAAAAGAAGGCGGATCGGAACGCCGGGAAGACAGGGAAATAAATGAAGAGGCCCCGGAGCCGTGCCGGTAATTTCGCGGTGCCCGGATACCCAGGCACCTCTCGATTATGCGAAAGACGCTCCTCCGTTTCGCTGTCCGTCAGATGGATTCGTTCGACCGATTGCTTGGTCGAGGTCTTATCCCCTTTTCTTCGTGGCGTCGGGGTGCGCCCCTATTTCAGATCGCGAGTTGACGATTATTTTCTGAGATAACAATTAGAATGGAAACGATCTTCAGCGAAATTGCAAATCGTGATATGCAAGATCATGTCGAATACGTTACACACGCCTATGAGATGAAATATTCTTTAACCTCTTCAGGGATGAAGTTTTATAGTAGGAAAAAATCTATTTGTTTCTTTTATATTTATCATCCATTTCATTCGATCAGGTTTTTCAGACTTTTACGCAATTTCGAATTTTCACTTTACAAAAATACAAACACTTTAATTTCTTTTACCTCAATTCTACCGAAATGTTGGTTCCGGTAAAAATTAATAAAAAATGTTGATATGTTTGTTTCGTTAAATCCAACAGTTTTAATAATCCGCGGTTTAATTAATGTCCTAATAGTTTGTCTGCTTGGAAGTTGTATCAAGCCGTTCGTTAAGCGTGGCCGAAAAATAAATTGAAAAACGAAGAGTATCTTCTGTCGCATCGAGTTTTATTTCATTTAGCTTTCGGTGGACATCAATCACTAAATCTGCCCGAGCACTAAAAGTAACTGATTTGCGTGTACACAATTTATCAGCATGAATCTGCTTGTACACAATAGCTCACGCTGCCAAATTTTTATTTCTTCAACATCACTCTCTCCGGGAAACAATGTTCTATTTGGCTATCAACCCATCGACTATTTTTTTTCGTATGAATCTATTTACCTTGATCTCTTCATCGGTTTGATTTATTCCTAGCGCACGGTATTTTTTAATTTTTAAATATCAGAAATTTTATCGAACAGTTGAAATTTGCTAATAAATTCTGTAGCCTCGGCGAATTCTGTGAACAAATTTAAACCAACGATAGCGTATAATTTGAGAAAACAATGACGAGAAATATAATTGAAAATAAAGATTTGCCTTTGCGCCAGGGTTGAGTTTATATCTCTTATTGATAATTTATATCGATGTTATTATGTAGATATAATAGACGAATTATCAAAAATAATAATATTTTTATTTCAGTGGAGTATACTTTCTTTAATGTGATGATACTAATGTGTCTGACGTGCGTCGAAGTTTAAATGTATCGAACTTTGAAATTATTTTCGAATTCTCGGACAGAGCGTTTAAACGTCGCAGTAATTTCGGCGGCGTTTGTAACAAATCCAGGTTATTTCCTCGCCCGGCAGATATCGGATTGTATCCTTCCTCGCCGCCACGATTTCCTTCGATATCGCGGCGGCAGGGGTCACCGACGTGATCGGCGAAAACAAAAATTCTTTTTTTCAGGTTAATCGAGAGCCGATCAACCGCACGGTGAATTCTCGAAAGCCCGTATTGTTTATCTCCCGATTGGTAGACGCGATTGAAATCTTTCTCTCGCGCCCCTTTTGTTCCCGATCTCTTTTCATTCAGGATATTCGTCCACACAACCTGTAACCGCCTCTTTAAAGCGCAAATTCAGTTCCCACTGAAATCTGAGATGACGTGACTTTGATGCAATTAAGCTCGTCTCCGATATCGCGCCGGCTGGATTGGATCTATCAATTGAAAGATCAAGATAGGCACGATCTCCTTTTGTTACCTGTTTTACTGTGATAGATAGAATGCGAGGCATTGTCGTGTTTCCCATTTAACCGTGTGCATTGAATCAAATTTCCTTTTCAACATTCCTCTGAGGAAGCAAAAGAAAAAAAGATGCCAATCGATTCGACTGAGATTCTCGGTCGCTGCTGCGAAAGGAGTTTAATAAACATTGCCTCTGACGAACAGACTGTTTGTTTGGTCGTCCTGATTTTGTCCTGATTTATGTATCCCTACCGTGTTAAACTAATAATAAGGTAGAAAATCGATACAATAAGAGACGAACAATTCGGGTCACTAAATACTTAGTGGAAATAAGTGAGGATATATTTACACAATTTTTTTTAAATCTTTCATGTTTTCACCTTCTCGTAAAATTTATAATTTATAATAATATATAAAGATATGTACACGCATCATATTAAGAGAATAGAGCATAATAACATAAGTAACATAGTTCTTTCATAGACTAATTTCTTATATCTTATAATCAATATTCCTTTAATTAACTAATTGCCAAGAAAAAATTTATTCTATTTTAATTATCGAAAATTCACTTTTTGCACTGTTAAGTTTAATATGCAAGAAATAATATCTAGATATTGAGACCCTGCTGATATATTAATCTTATCTCTTGCAAAATTGATGATCATTAGACTACAAATCGTTACATAAATTAAAAACTACTTCATTTAAAAGCCATATGCCATGGTGTAAAAATTTCTTATAGCAAAAGCTAAGTTAATTTATTACTAATATATCTGAATGGAAGAGATCTCTGAACGTTTACGAAACAAGTGCTATGAATAGATTGAGATGCTCAGTCTAGCGATTATAAGCTTCAGAACTATTATTCCCCATTACTAGAATGCGGATATGCTTATACGATAATAGCATATGCAGGTTTGCAAAATGGAAGGAAATGCAAATACCAGAATTTACAGTTAATTTTTACAATCGGAGCTCTTTTAGATAGCGATTGCAATTTTTCTTTGATTTTGATTTCGGCGAAAGTGGAAGTCTACGTAATGAACGTCAATATGTATATTTATTACCCGGCTATAAAATGTTAATTCCCGAAAGTCGAGATGTACGATTTGCCTCGATTGATTCGGCTCGCGCGAAAAACTGCGACCGGACGCAGCGAAAGGAGGGGCGCAATTTCGCGGTCGACAGAGATGCCCGAAGAACGAGAACTGTGCCGGGCGCGAATAAAATCGGAATAAACACCGCCCCAAAACAACTTCGTTCCCGTGTACAGGCTGCGACAAAAATGTAGAACACCGACCCGGCGCGCGGTCCCCCCCGCGCCCTTTCACACCCCCCACGGTATTGGTAATTGAATTTCAACGAGAATAACAGGAAGCTGACAAATTTACGGGATTGCGTTACATGGCTCCCGTTCCGTGATTATATCTCTTCGTTGTCCGTTTTCCATACACTTTGCATTTAATTAAAAAGAATCACGTTGCAGCGTGCCAGATGATGCTACTTTCACTCTTCAAACGCGCCCGGCCTATACGACGAACAAACCGCGTCCGATACGCCGGGGCCGCTTCAAAAATGAGCTCGACACGCCCCCCCCCCCGAACAGGAAAAGAAAGCGCGCCGCGACGGTCGCGACGTTAACGTCGATAAGGCGCATAATGAACGCGATTTCATTTTCGCCGGCGTTCTTGAATAATTACTTTTTCAATTTCCTGCACGCCCGTTCTTCATTGAAACGTTCGCTTCACCGCATCCGTTCATTTTTATTATGAACGTTTCGATGTTTAAATGCAATCCCGCGATTTCCAAGGCAATGCAAATTTATTGACTCCGCCGAACGAAGTTTATGGAAACTACGTTTTTAATGAAGCATCGGCGGAACGCTGGTAATGCTGCTAATGGACAACCGGAAAGAAGTTTTTCCGGAAAGAAGTCGCCGCATCGTCGAACAGGTTTATCTGGTTACACGAAATTTCGAGTCACGATTAATTCTGAATTACTCGTTATCCGGGAACAACGTGTAATTAATTCATTCATTCTTCCGGCGATTAATTACAATATGATAATTAATTTATTTATTATTCTTGAATAACAAATGATTCGTGTCAAATCATTTGGCCGTTTTATGCATTACGCGGAACTATCTACCGCAACGACACTGTCTGATGCATCTACGGTTAACAGTTCATCGAATTGGCGATTTTGCAATCAAAATTGGTACATTTCAATAAGATTCCAATTCGTATAGACCTGTTTCTTTCAATTTAGATCTCTTTCTTGGTTACGTTGCTTGATTTTTACTTATTTTTAAGTATAAAGTAAATGAACAAAATATTGGAAGAATGATCTTTAGTCAATGGAAGCCAAGAAAGACAGTAAGTAGTCTGTCAATTCAATTAATGAAGCCAATATTCATTCCTACGAAATTAGTAAATATAAATCAGATTTTGTCCTGTCATTGCAAATACACTAAAATAAAAAATATTGAAATAAAAAATAATTGAAACATCTAAATCTTCGCATCGACACACGTTAACCATTCTGTCTCTAATCATGTTCGGTATTAAATAGCATTGTCTACATAGCGTTTGATGTTGGACGATATTCAAGTAATGCAACAAATAAGTAGAAACGATTGAAACGGGCAAGCTTTGGTCTAGGTCTGATCATTCGATTGCTCTACTATGCATCATACGAATACGGGCAAACGCGAACGAATAGTCGCCTTTGATGTATCGACAAGAGATGAATCACGTTCACTCGCGATTGTTCGTCTTCGTTCGTGCTCATAGCAACCTCTACGCATATGCGATCGCGTTGGCTTCCCGGCTTAACATCGCAGAAAATGGTCGGCAACCGCCTCTATTACCAGACTTTCCAGTCGTTCCTGTTCCAGTCCCAATTTCCGGTGGCTACATTATAATCGTAATACGCGGGCGAAACAGTTGCCCGCGGGAACACGACAAATATTTTGATGGTTTCGTAAACGATAAGGACGGCGCACGTTCACGTAAGTTTAATACGAAAATTAAATAATAACATTGGAGATTATTTAAAAATAAAAATTATGAACGTCTGCAATGAATTGTTATGACATAGTACACGATACATCATTAAAAGTCGGGAAATAAAACCCCTGTTGCGTTCGCAGCTTGTTCGACCATTAGCGGACCAACTAGTTGGCAATTTTCCCTCCCAAAAGTTAATGATTTTTCGACCAAATTTAGTAACCTCTCTTGTATCGATGAGTACCGCGCGCTCGTATACTTCAATAACAACTTATTCGTACCGCTTGATTCTTGACAAATAATCGTGATTAATATTACCTATGCTTAATGATAACGTGCGCGTTATCGTTAGTTAGGTTTTAACGCATGCAACGATGTGAATATAACAAATACCAGTGTTACTCTTTTGTAGTATAACAATGTCAAGGAACGCACCCTGTAACATCCTACGAAGTGAATGTATCAGAAATTGGAAAAGTAAACGCATTAATCGTTACCTTCTTCACTCTTCTGCATCTTTTTCAATAATAATGAATTTCCAAATTTGGCACATAACGTCGCAAATATACGACCGATGACGTGGTAGTCGGCTTGTTAATTTCACGAGATTGTATGCAATACAACATTGAGATAGAATTAGTCACATTAGAGTGCGCGACGTTGCTGGACGCAAACCAAACGGTAATAGACACGGCAAATAAAACCGTCTTTATTATCTTTTAAGAAGATTGAATTTATTTAGACGCTATTCTATTACAACGGATTCTTAAATTAACAAATTGACCGAGACGATTTTTTCGCGAAAATATTCTCCAAATTAAATAAATCACGTGGAACGACTATTTCGGTTGGCGTGATATTTTTAATGTCGGCATTAAATATCTCCGATATTTTTATATCAAAACTGGCAAATGGAAAGATAATTATAAAACGAGTTCAGCGTAGTAAAATTGAAATCCACGGAAGCAAACAATTGTGGTGGAATCTAGCAGACGTCCGAACAATCGCGACGACGCTAAGTGGAGAAATCGCTGAAGATCAAGCCTATGGATCCGGGCAGATGTAATTGGAGGCGGGATCGTAAGGCGGATGTGGCCAGTGTGCAGGTGATCGGAAAAATACAATCAACGGTCGCGCATCGGTAATTGAATTTGGACGAGGATAATGGGCGACTGACAAATACGCGCGCGGCCGCGTTAGATCATTTCCGATGTGTGCCGTGCGGGCATTCAGCCAGGCCAGGATGGATCCTTGATGGCTAGATTTAAAAAACCATCCCCCCGTCCAACGGTGGCCCTCGTACGGTCGCGTCGCCATGTGTTACGGTTCGCGATGATAGTTGACGATGCTGCCCCGGGGCCTCCGGTGGTGTTGGTGTCACCGTAGGTGACGGTGTGCCGGTCCAGTCGGGGTCTCTGTATAACTGATGGTGCTTCTGAGTGTCAGGGCCAGGCTGTCCACTTCTTTGCGAGCCTGTGAGAGTGTACGCTGGCGTGGAAGCACGTACAACGGCCCGCCGGACCTGTATTGTGATTCCCGGCGAGCTCCGTCGCGTATTTGCCTCCTAAGCATGATCGGTATATTGGCACGCTCATATCAGGCCATTCTTTTCCCACCGCGAGTTTTGTTGTTTTTTTTTCCACCTCTCTTTTCTCTTCCCGCTTTATTCCGTTCGTGTGACAAGCTGAGAAATTCGTATGCTCGACGGGGGGGTTTTGAAACCCGATGAATACGCGCGCGAAAATCTCTATACTGGCAATTCTTCAAAGACGGGAACTTGATTCTGCGCTGACTCGGCTCGCCGGTCTCGAAAATAGTTTTTCGATGCTGTAAATGTACCCGGATCGCACAGAATTCTGTTGTAGACATTATTAAGATACACGGATTTCGAAATAGCTGAAGTCTTTTATTTGTGTTCGCGATGTGACATATTTTTCAACGCCGGTTTTCGCGATCCTGTTTTGTCTTATTTAAGAACTAAGTACGTTATGTCTGGGACAATCGGGTATTGGATATTTTCTAAAAGTGTACACGAATCTCAGTGGTCGTACCAGTCAACATCTCGATAAAATTATCTTAGATGTTTCGTCGAGAACATGATTTGTTTCGCAGCCGTAGATATACTTTATTACTCTCATTAACTCGGGCATGAAATAACTTATACAAGGAATACACAACAGGAAGGGAAGTCTTTGTATATTATGCTATGAAAATTTAATTAATTTTCGAAAGATTACAAATTCTATTACAAACTCTTAAGAACAAAATTATGCATTTCAATCCACGATTACGCCTTTCATTATTCAAGCATTAACTGAAGCAATAGTGTAGGCAAGGTGTAAAAATATTTTCCGATATAATTCAATATGTAAAAACGGTGAAGAAAATTCAATTGCTTAGATTTACGTATATAGAAGTCGTATAGATTTTTAGTGTAACTAATACGACAAAATCAAGTACGTGGAGTCAATCGCGCAGAAGTGATTTTTCCATAACACTTTGCCGTTCATGTCTCGCAAAAATTTCGTCGCTTGGCGCCAGCATCACTGATTCGGATCACTTCACTTGTCGCCTTTATCGGTAAAGGGTTATCAGGAAATTATAAATTGTCAAGTTTTACTAATCTCATCGTTCTTATGAGTGTTCAATCCTGCCCACTTATTTTCATGAAATTTCGAAGATATATGTAAATAAATGTAAAATTTCTTCGTCTTTTACATATTTGCGCGTCGCACCACCGCGATGACGCCGGGCAGCACAGTGTTAACAAAGCACGCAAATAAAATTAACCGAACTAATGCACAAAACAAAAAATGAGCAAGAACAACAGAAATTTCGGACGAGTTCTAAAGCGAAAGCGTGCGAAATATCAGGCGAGAATCTCGGCGCGTTCATCCGCGCGCGGTACGTGTGAGGGTTAAACATCGAAATCAAGAAAGAAAGAAATCCACTCGCCGGATCATTCCGGGCGATTAATCAACCCCGGCATATCTGGATCGGTTTCGCGAATAAAACGCTCTCCCCTCTGCGATCCCCAGAGGATCCCCGGCGCGGCTTCGCCGGGGATTATTTCGTTAGACGCGGCGCGAAGAATCTCCGGTTTACGCGCGCACAATGAAAAACGAGAAGCCGGTTGACCGCGAGCGAAGCAATTAAGGTCGATCGAGGAAGCCGCCTCTTTTCTAGCCGCGCGACCAGAAACACGTATCGATCCCGTGGAACGCAGCGCAACAGGGTGAAACGGGATGAAAGCCGGCCGCGATATGGAGGATCCAGATGGAGCGGGATGCACAGCCGAACGCGGCCGGACACATCGACGCCGGGAACCGTTAACGCGTGTAGAAAAACGTCGTGCCGACTCCCAATCCCTTCCAACAATAATCGAGTTGATTAAAAGTCGCCGATTCCGCACCTCTCCGCCGCGAGCCGATCGCTCGTGACGAGCTGGCATCTAGCCTCGATTCACGCGCACGCACGCACCCACGCACGCACCAACACCACGCCGCCCGTGGAATGGCGACGGACGGAATCGCGAAATCAATGGGGGCTCTCTTTGTATCGCGACGTCGCGCTTATCGTTAATGAGCTGCTAATTGTACGCCCTCCCCCCGGCTGACGCCGGGGCCAATGTGGAAAAATTGCTTCATCGCGCGGAACGTATTAACGGCTCCTCGTTGTCGCCGATTATTAATATCGAACCTAGAGTCTTGCGCGCCCGTGATTTCGTCCGGAACTTCTGTCAGCTTTGTTCGCTATAAAATACACGTTTACTCGGCAGATTTTTAATCAAAATATAATCCCCGTCCTAATAAAATCAAGATTATAAAAATGCTCCTAGAAACGAAAATAAATAACTGCTCGTTTTTACGAAGCGATAGGAACCATCGAGTTTGGAATAATAATTATAATGCTTGGCAAAACTATTAATTGCGATAATAATGGTAAACGGCTATTGTGGATGCAGAATTAGACTTAATTTGTGGGAATATTGTGTACACTTCAGACTGCAAGGCTTCAACAAAGGAATATATTTATCGATTATTGATTGTTTGACCGTAGCGATGCATAATGCAAGACACCATTCTGCACCCGGGATGTGTTGCCGAAGAATAAACTGCGTGCCATTAATTTACGGAATACTTAATTTAAGTAAAAAAATAGGCACCGCCGTTGTATTATTCAGCGTCTACTCGGCAGAAGGGTTAAAGTCTCGAAAATCTGTGTAAATAATCACCTCGGTAACCGCGTTAACAATTACGCCCGGGAACTCGCTGCGAGCAATAGAAGCGTGCGCGCGCGCTCCCGTCGAAATGAATTTATGGAATAATTTCGACAAAAGGGTCTTTGTGACGTTAGCAATTACGAAAAAAAAAAGAATGTTCGCCGGTCAATTAAGGTAAATTAGTAATCGAACCATCAACAGGTTGAGTTCTTCTCGAATCGCGAACGACCATACGGTATCCCCGCGGAACGATAAAATTACAATCTATGGTGTAAAATGTGCTAAATGAGATAATGTATCCGGCGAACAATTCACATTTCTGTCGCACTCATTAAGCAATCTTGTAATTATGCACCACGAAACGCGACGATATCAAAGCGGTGCTGTAATTCCATTAGGACGGAGTAAGATAACCGTGATTACCGGGAGTTTGAAAGGTGACCCGTTGGAAAGGTGGAGGGATGGATAAAATGCGACTGAGCGGGAGCGAGAGAGTAGAAAGAGAGACGGAGAGAGACGGAGAGAGACAGAGAGAGAGAAGAGAGTGGAGAGAGGGGAAGGGAGAGAGAGGGAGAGTTGCCGGACTATAGACGCGTAGCTCGAAGAGTTGCCGAGGGATGTGGTGGCGGAGTCAAGGCGGGGGATCGATATTTTTGACTGCAATTTAGTCTGCGTTTAATCAACGTTTAATCATCTCGTCAACGAACCAAGTTAATCCGACCGAACTACCTTCGGCTGGGTAGAGCCAGAACCTGTATATCCGTACACGACGCCATGTTTAAACTCATCATTATTCGGACGCACTAATAGAGCTGCCCCGAGGAAACTGCTCCTGGGGAGTTGAACTCCGGTAAAAAGACGACCGCGCCACGTTTCGTGACTCGGAAGTCATTGTTAGCGAGATGCCACTCGATACGTTTCACGAAATCCAGTGAAATACTTTCATTGTCCCCCTTGTGCTTCTTCCGTGCCATAATATCCCTCGTAGATCGCAGCTGGGTTGCCATTGTCCAGATTGACAACACGCAATTCCTCTTTATCCGAAAACCTTAGCCTTGTCATTTATTAATTTCAATTTCCTATAAATAATTCTAATCTATTTTAATATTCACGCTCCAATGTTAAGTTACGTTATACAACGTAACTACTTTTATTTTATTTCATCACGCTTCAACTTAGAATCTCATTTTACTTTGCGACTCCATTCTATTACATTGTTTCTCTCAGAGATCTTAACTATTTTTATGTAACAACAATTGTTTACTATAGCAAGTTGTTTTTTTGTTACAAATAATAATTACGAACGAAGGAAAAATCAGTGTCATTGACGATAACGAGTTTATCAACGATCATTGTCATTATCGACGAGGAAAACTGCTTGTCGCTCGTGATAGTTATCTATGTGAGGAAATTTATTTCGATTCCCTGCGCAACAGTATCGATGAGGGAAATTGTATTTTGATCGCGTATAATACTCAAGGTCACGCTCCCTTCTTTCCAAGCACACGTTCGTTTCTCCCGCGTATTGTGGTCGATATTAAAACGATAATGAATCAAAACAAAAGCTTTTCATTCATATTATGCGACAATTTATAATGTCATTCCATCGGCGATAAATCCGGCCGGTTTCAAGTGCTCTGATAATATTATGAAATATGTGTTCGTATCTTCTGATCGCGAAGTCATGCTAAAAATACGACTTTCGATATTTATCGCGTGAAATTTTGAAATTCGTCCCGCATCGATGGAACACCTTATCTTAGAAATCGAATAGGGATTTCATAATAGTTTACCACCTTCTCTATCCACGTGAACTCTTCTGTATACAAATTCTCTTCCGTCCTTTATTTTGAAATCAAAACCATGCAGCTTCTTTCTGTGGTAAGTCATATTTTTTGAATTTCTGACATAAATAAATCATATCAGTTCACTTAAATTATATGTGAATTTTGTTACGAAAAATTGAAATTGAAAGGAAAAATCTGCTTATGGGTTAAATTTGCACAAACAGTGCACCTACATTAAAACGTAAAACAGAAAGAGACGAAATATTGTTGTAAGAGTGTTTACGTAATTATTTTGCAGAAATATAAAAGGGTTAAGTGCTTAAAGGAATTAAGGCGAAATTCTCGTACTCGCATTCGATTCTTTACGAGGGCGAGTGTCGTTCCGAAAGTATAAATTACGACGAGTACCAATCTTCGAGTTTTAGGACCCAGCTCCATCTGAACCGGGGTCTTCCATTCCCTTCGGTCTCTTATCCCCATCTCCGACCTCTATAAATTCCCTCAGGATTTTTCTTTCCTCTTCTTGCCTTAATTAAAGCCCTGCCATGCTGCTCTTATGGCTGCGCCTACGAACCCGCCCTTCCGGACGTGTTTAACCCTTTCCACGATGATCCTACCCACGACAGGTATGCGTTTAACGCTGAATGTCAACCAGCACAAAGACGACTCGGAGTATTAATGGGGTTTAAGGATCGAAGGGTGACATTTTAATATCGGCGATTGTTTAACGTGGCATTTTAACGGGGCAATTGCTGTGCGTGACATTTTATTATATTATATTTTAGCCATTATCGGAATGGATCGAAAGTATATACTTTGCTACATGTTTCAGTGAGTTGGAATAACAGTGGCGTAATTCACATTTTCAAAAACTTTAGACTGTCTTAAAATGTAATTTATACATGACATGATGTGATAAAGACAAATAAAATTCGTTAGGCATACCCATTCTATTTATGGCTTATAGCAAAATGTGCCAGCATGTAGGATCACAAATTATCTTTTCTACTTCTTATACAGCAATATAATATGCATATTGGCGTGTCTGATTACGACTTACCTTTTCTACTTTCTATTTTCACCACCGAATGCACGATAGAACATCTTATTGTCAATACGTTCATTTATGACGTACTTTTTATACTTGAAGTCTTGAACGGTGAGCTGTGATTATGATTACAAAACATTAGTTTGTTACAAATTATATTTACATGATACAATGGTAACATAGGACAGCAGGAAGGGAGCGAGATAAATGAATTTATTGTAACGTAATATCAGTTTACTATAATAAATTAACTTGAGTGTAAACATAGCGTAAGAAAACATATACAGATAAATGAAGCAATTGCATTAAGGTATAACATATGTAACATGCTTTACGATTTCTTTAAAATAAGAGGAGGGAAGGATTGTAAGTTTATATCTTGTATAATTCAAATGACCTTTTTGGTATCGTGTAAATTATTCATGTATTGCTTAATCATTTATACATCGTCTGGATTATACATTTAAAAATCTGGTAACCGTGACAGCATTACCATTACCAGCAATCATAACCACTATTAACTCAATAAAAATAATACTGACTAAACATGTCGCGTAGTTTATGTAAAATGTATTTATACATTATTTATGCATCCCTCCGTCACAGTTTCGGCTGCTCCATCTTCTTTTTCTGTGTTTCCATAAACAATGTATCCTTCTCTAGTAAATTTTACATATTCATTACATATTAATTATTTCTCGAATTAAATATTCTGTACAATCTTATAGTGTAACACCACTCAATACTCATATAAATGTACATCAAACTGAAAAATCGAGAAACATGATTGTTTTGCCCTTATTCATACATATTATAATTTTAATATAATATATTATTTTATATAATAATAATAATATATAATTTAATATATAATATCATTTTGATTACAAATTATACCGTATCACTTTATCGATGCATTCGCTCGAAGGAAGGGAACACACACGACCATCGAGCTTTCTTCCACGCGACGATATGTTCCGTCCCAACACACGCGCGCTGACACACACATACGTACACACGTCTAGAACCTCACAGAGACGCGGTCAGAAAAGTTTTCTCGAGTCCGCGTATGCGCAGTAACGAACCCGGCGAGAATTTCGAAAAGTTTTCGCGCGCAAAAAGCCGCGTTTTTCGCTGGTTTCTTGGCCGGGTTGCGCAAGAGGATGCGCGCGGCGTCACGGAGGAGGGTGAAGTCGTAGTGGTTGGTGGTAGTTATGGAGCTAGCCGTGCCGTTAGTGGAGGTAGCGATGTTGGGGGTGGCATCTGAGGGTTTGAAGAAGGAGATTTAGGAGTGGGGAGATCGACAGATAGGAGAAAATGCGAAGGAGGGAGACGTACGGCGCAGGGGAGGGGGGATTTCATCCCCGTGTGATTATAAGCCAGTACATTAGAATCCTTTAGAGAATGGAAACTCGTTCCGTGACCGGGGGTGGTATCGTCAGAATTCTATTTTAAGAATTAGCCGATAATACAATGTATTCAACTTTGATAAATTGCGGTTTCCTTATTCTACACATTTATACCGGTTTATGTAGCTAAAATTTGCGCGATCGTAGAAACACGAACCAACAATTTCGTCGCTCATGAGTTCGATCATGGAATGTTTAAATGACAAAATTTAATTCTCGCATCATTGAACTATACATTAAAATAAAAGCCGTATGAACATCTTAATTTCAGTAGAGCTGCTCATGTTTCACAATGTTTCTAAGATTTACGTATTTTATACATGAAAATCCCGGTTATTATTATACGCTACATTATCCAAGTATCAATAAGATTGCAGATTTGTATGCATTTGTGCATAATCACGTATCGCATCAATCGCATAACGTAAGAGAAATTTTTAAGCACTTTGTCAATATCAATCACTTCTTAATCCTAAACGAAGTAATTGATCTGAACTTATCTTGATTTATCTGTAAGCGGATAAAATCATATTAACCATACAGATATTAGGCATATCTTCAATAACATTTCGTGTCCATGTTACAATTCTTTAAACGGACGAAGAATGTCGAATCATCCTCCTTGAAGCTCCCCATTCTTCAAAGAGGATGTAAATCAATCTCAATTAAGCCGTTCGAATAAAAATAAGCAACAATTCTGCAGTGTGTTTACATGAAACTGAAAGATACAACAAATTTCATTTAATCTTTTTAGAAGCAAATTCTCTTGGGACGAGTCAGACGATTACATTTTCTTCGTAATTACTCTTCATGTAATATAATAAGCAGGTCCATTAGTCTTGACATAAATGAACATAATTGATAACGCAATGTAAGATAAATAATACCAATGTATAAGACTACAGAATCTGTCATGTTACTCAAATTAAATGTACTACGTAAAAGTGTCGATATCCTCAGCGGCGATAACAGAATATACAGTGCTAAGTATAGCAGAAATTACTATAAAAATTCACGGTAGCATTATATTTCAAGAACCTTTTCTATCATCCGAACGATCATATTCATCCGATTTGATCGGACAACCGAAGCTCTGCTCTTCATTAATTACCACGTACTTCGAGTAGACTTCATTTGAAATATGCCTACTCTAGGCCCATGGTATCGTCAGAACAACCGACAGAAACCGATATAGGCACGAGGCCCGGGCATTCATCAGTTGCCTCGATATCTTACCAGCGAATCCTCTCGCCGGAGCTTTCAGATCTCCTATCCGAGCATAGTGTGCGTACAGGTGCAAATGAACCTTTAAGGGTAAACGTTGGATCGACGCCGGTAGTGGATAGGTGGGGTGAAGAACGAAGAAAAAGGGGTATGGGTTGGGGTGTCAGTCTGCAGTATCTCGGACCACCTAACGATGCACATATAACCCCGTAAAAGAGGATCCCGAACGGGGAATAGAAGCGGCGGCGGTCGAAAGTAAGGGGAACCAGGGAGGCGATGGCGAGGTGTAGGAGGTGGACGAGGAGGAGACGGTGGTGGCTAAGGGGGTGGCGGCACGGGGAAGGTGGGCTAGCGGAGCTAGTATCCTCGAGAAGCTTTTGCAAACCGAGTCGAACTTGTCGCTCGCGTTGTGTGCGGTGCTGATGGTGGGGAAACTGGTCGGTCGATGCGCTCGGTCGCTGCCGGAGCTGCAGGGGGCTGTTTTTGCGGGTGTGGCTTAACGCACCCCCTGTCGCCCCACTGACCCTCGCTTCCTTGCCCCAGGAATTATCAAGCGCTCCCCTCCGCGTCCCGCCCGCGCCGAACTAGCCGGGCCGCTCTGCTCTGCTCCGCTCTGCTCCGCTCCGGACCGCTCACCTCCGCAGTCGCCGTCTTTCTCGTTCCCGATCCCTTTCCCTCTCTTTCTCCTTCCGTTCCTTTGCTCTCTCCTCCGGCCTGACCCTCTGCCGCCTGTCTAGCGCCCGAGGGGGCGAGAGCGTGAACGCGAAACTAGACTCGCCTGATCGTGTCTACGTGATCAGGAACAGCGCGGACCATGCGCCGAGAACAAACTGGAAATATGGAAATTCACGCTTTGAGACTTTTTGCACCGCGGCTTGTCTTCTTGAGGGACACCGCCGCGCTTACGTAGCTCGATGGCTCCCCTACCCTACCCTCGTCTCTCTCTCTCTCTCTCTCTCTCTCTTTTTCTCTCTGGCCAAACAGTACACTCTTTAATTTCTTTGGAAAACACTTTTACCGGCGACTCGCAACTTTCACCAGCCACTACCACGACAACGGCGGGCGGCCTAGGCGTTCTGGACTAACCGAGCTAAATCGAATCTTCGACGCCCTTCCTGTGGGCCGACTACTCGGCCCTCTGTTTCAGGATTCCTTTGATTTCCATGATTCATCCCCTCCGGGTCTTTGTTTTCCGGATTCTCTTGATCTGCTATTGTTTTGCTTGTTCTTGCGGTCGGGCTTCTTTTTCGTTCTTGCTGAATCCGAAACAAGTGGACTTCGGAAACAGTTGTTGAATCTGCGAGAGCTTTGTCTTTTAACTTTGTGATCGGTTTGTTCGGTACATTCGCGTGTCTTTCGCGGAACTCTGGCGAAATTCACCACCCGCCGGTGAAATCAATAACAACCGTTTCCGGCTTCATTTAGACTCATCCTCGAGATCATTGTTCTTTTTCATTATTTTCTTTCGATCTGCGTTAACGTAGTTTGCTTTTACCTGTGGAGTATTAGTTTATTGTTGAATCTTGTGATTCGGAAATCATTGGACTGATTGGATGAACATTGGATTGCTCGATGGTTGAATTTGAGCATTTGCCGAAGAACTGTGCAAAAATGAAAAATATATAATATATGTAGTAATTGATAACTGTGCTGAAATATGTAATAGACGATTGCACAGATGAAACGTTCAGTTACGATGGAGGTTGCAGATGCCACTGAACAATTGTGTAATACGCGTCGCTCGTCTGTTATCGCGAATGGATGTGTAAATATTCAGCTTGGAAAGTTGTAAATAGATAATTTCGAAAAAATAGATTCTATCTTTTGCAGTATTCAAAATTGCGGCATTAAAGTGTCGCTAAAATTGTTGTATTTTTCTGCTAGAATTTCATCATGAGAATATAAAAATAAGACTCATTTTTACTCAATTCAACAACCCGAAGTCTCTACTGGTAGAGTGTCTAATTTTTATCTTCTATCTATCTAATTTGGAAAATAATTGATGGCAAAATAGGATCTTCACTTTTTAATCACCTGGTATACCGTAGAAATCTTTTTAGCCATCAATTATTTTCCAAATTCAATTGTCACTTTAGAACGACATTAAATGAATTTTCTAAGAAAATCTTAACTCTTGGTCCACGATTTTGAAATACCTTAGACACTGGCAGCTCCTCGGGAGACCAACTCCTTTGAACAAGCACACGATTAATCAACAGCATTCGATCACGTGGATTAATTTCCACGGTATAATTTGGTGATTCTTTAATTTCGCGGAGCGGCGTATTTCGGATTGGCAAACGCGGACGGGCCGCGAGTTTCGTTCGGATGGTTAATAAATTCGCGTATCGGGGTCTAGCCGTAAATGGAGGTCGACGCGGCATCAGCATCGGAGGTCGAAGTCCCCGCAGCGGAAAAAAGAGTGAATTCGAGCGGCGTGTTTGCGCGCGTCGGCGTTGGGAGGGAGGGAGGGTTCGGCGCGCTGCGGGGGCGGCGAAGTAACAGCTGTTTTCTCTTGTGTCGTAACGGCGCCTGGGTCGGCCAGGGGAAAAAGAGCGCGGAAACAGCGCGGCGCGAGGAGAGAGAACGAGGAGGAGAAGAGTAAAGCAACAATCGAAACCATGTCGGGCAACGACCGTGGCCCGCGCGCGGCTCTTCACAAATGGACCCCCGTTGTTGTTGCTGTTTCAATGTCGCCGTACTTCATCGCGGTCATTCTCCTCGCGTCGCTCTCCGCAACGCGTTCCTCTCCGGCCCGCCGACTATTTATTTTTTTCATCCGACTACGACCGCGTCTCTCCGTCCCCGAAACCGCGGCCGAAGATCGCTCGCCGAGTATCAATTAGCTGAACGCCGCGGGAACCGCAGGGGAAGAAAACATGGGAGACGGGCGAGGGCGGAGGATGGCGAGAGCGAGGACGGGCAGAAACCGGGAGTTTCTTTGCAGTGGTAATTAGTTTCCTCCGCCTAGAGCCGGTGGAAGCGATGGTGAGAAAAAACGAGGAGAGGGTGGAGGAATCTTCTTTAATGATAAGTGGTTCACCCGAGGAATGGGAGCGGAAAGGAAAGGAAGCGGCCGGAAAGATGGGACGGTGAAAAATGTAACAATTAGGATCGCTCTCAGCTGTAATTATCGGAGTTCGAGCTCCAAATTCGAGCTTATATTTTTTTCATTCGTTAAATATCTTATCTCGTATATAGACGATATAGTGTTCTGATCGTGTCATGTTACTTCTAAATTTTAAGAATCGATTTAACCGATGAACTCTGATGTTCGAAACGTCAATTCGTTTGGAACAAAGCACTTTTCAGTTTAAAGAATCATATACATCTATTAATTGTAGATGCGACGTGTCCAATCAGATTTGAATGCAATGATCCGTTCTAGTTAAATTGATAGGGAGCAAATCAGATTTCGTGTCGAGTTTAATAAATTATCGGAGCGCCACTAATAATCGGAATCTTCAATGAACAGAAATAACTTCTATTTGGTATTATAAAATCACATTACAAGACGAGGATTAATATTAGAAAATGTCGGCGCACAGATAGATAGCAAACTTATTTAAACAGCGATCAAATCAGGAGATTGATTATTCCAATATTGATGTATCTCCAATAGAGAATGAACAGACGCGCAGTCTACGTCTCGCACAATTTCCAGTTCGTCAATTTCATATCAAGTTCGGACACAACAAGACAACGGAAAACAGTTTTAACTCGTTCGCCAGCGACGTCTGCAAAAACATACATGCTACGCTAGCGACGAAGCAGAATTCACTTTTATCCGCGGTTTAAGGCCTCGAATATATGGGAATTCACGTGCCATGAAAGAGTTTTTCCGACCGTTTCCGTAAAAATATGCGACGAGAAGGAAGAGCGATATTAACGAGCGAAGGAAAATGATCGCGGATCGGAAGACATCTTTGCGTTGGGTCGAAAAACTGTCAGAGCAGACGTTCGCGATCCTTCTATATTCGAATTGCGAGCGTGCGCCGGCGAAAGAGGCAAGAAAGAACGCACGTTTGCCGTACGCGCGAGCAGTATGATTAACCGAGTGACTAATTAGAAGAAAAAAGCGCAGGAGCACTCAGGAGAGCAAACATAATTAGGGGGCAGCCGGAAAGAAATAAAGAAAAAGGGGTAGATTGTTTGAGGACACGCGATCCACCGTGTTCCACGGCCAAAGTCCACGATGACCGGCTAGCCATCGCTAATGGCGACGGTAAAAAGTGTTTACACGCGTTTACAAAGACCTCGGGATCCGCCCAAGATCGGGGCGCCGCGCTTAATTCTCTGCGTCAAAACAGAAAGTCGCCGGACGTTTCTCGCAGCTGACCTGTGGCTCCGGCGGTGTCCGCTCCGCCACGCGTTCCGCCGGAAAACCGTCGAGAAAACTCGCTGTTCCGCCATTTACCTGTCTGCAAACTGTTTCGAACAAATACACCCCCAAACAAACCACGTAAAACACGTACTGTCAATACGGGATTGTTAAATCGTCGTCCTTCGCGTATTCACGGCATCAGCGAATTCGTAAAATACTAGTCGTATTTACACTTTATGTACGCTGCAAGGAATCTTCAAGCCGTTGAATAATTTATTTCCTTGTTTTTAGTGTTCATGGAATGATTTGACGTGAAAGCTGTCCGTATATTCGCGATGATACCGATACATTTATTGTATGCAGTCGAGTGCGTGTTTTAAATAAAACCATCTATAATATGCAACAATTTCAGTAAAATAAATTTCAAAACCGTAAACTAACAAGCTGCTACAGTATTTTATGTATATTTATTTGATTTTCAATGTACCGCCATTTCGTATAAAGACGATCAAATTTTATTTCGCAAAATCTTCCGCGAATCCGGCATTAAACGCGTTTCTATTAAATTTTGCGTGCCGGTAGAAACGTACCAGGAATTTTAAAGTTCCAAATATCTAAACTCGTAACTAGATCCGCAGCTCTGAGCGAAAATTTCGCGTAAACTACGGCAGCACCGTAAACGAAGTATTCGATTCCGATAAGTGATTAATGTTGAGGATTTTTCGATGCTTGCCAATTGTTCGGCCGGCTGTCGAGTAGCGTGGAAAATTTAACAACGCTCCCCGACACACAATGAAATGTTTTCCGAAGCCACTGCGATTCATGAAACGTTAAAAGATTCTCGCAACAAGTGAGTTTCATTAATTATTGCAACAACACTCCGACATGGCCGGCACGAGAACGGTAAATTATGGTGCGACGTGTTGCTTGCCGCCGTTCCCAGAGGCTGCCATAGAGTGCTAGAATCGGCGGCGGGGAGTGACGAAAATTTTTGTTACAAAGGACCGTCTTTCGATGTATTGGAACTTCTCGTCGCGCGACCTTTTAATTTACAAATACCGGCCGCAGAAATTTTCCGCGGGAACACGTACACGTGCGTCGTCTATTAACCGTTCGCGCGTGTGCGTCAATTGAAAGTTAACTACTTTTCGCGCGGGGGCCGCGGAATGGTATCCGAGATCGAACAATAAAGTGCTTGTTAGCGAACAACTGTTTAATATTAAAAACTATAAGTACCGTGTGTAATTATAAAATGTTTAAACGCACGCAGACGGGCTGCTCGGTGTCTATAAAACGAACGGTTCGCCCGGCATGCGTCGCGCGCGGACGGAACATTAGCGTTTACGAGCTGCGGATTTTCTCTCCCTCGGCACCGTCTTATATTCGCGCGAACGGTCGAGAAGAAAAATTAAGGCGTTAAACGAGTTTCCAGTTCCCCTTTCGGAATTAAGTTGAAGGAATGTGGTTACACCATCGGCTGAATACCCGCCGGGATGGTAAATCCCATTTTTTAATTAGAAACCGCTTCCCTTACTTAAACCGTCGCTTCTTGGGAATTCCATCGTGATCCGTCTTCGTTAACGCTCAACCCGTGGAGCACGATATCCGCGAGAATTGATTTTCAGTTTCGTCTGTTTTAAATACTTTAATATTTTAACGAGCTCGAATATAAATGCAAACAATCGGCACAATTTCAGTCAATCTGAAAGAGCCGCAAGCCGCGATCACGCGCCTCCCAAAATTGTAATATATGCGCTGTACGATGAATTTTATATTGCGGAAATATTAATGTAAATAGTTTTGCAGACATTTATACAAATTAAAATTTCTGCAGGCAAATATTCTATTAAAAACTAATTAATATTGTATTGCGATTCTATTTGCAATAACCTTAGTAAATAAAGAGTACACGAATAAAGAAAGCTCAATGTGTTATTAACAAATTTAAGCAGCTACGCAGAACAATATTTCCTTAAAAAATCGAAAGTTAGTTTTAAAAACTAACTTTCGTAATTATACATTTTCAAAACATAATCTACTAATTTTCCATTGTCTTCCATTAACTGTACCCGAGTGGTAAAACGCCGAAAGAAGTCGGGAACCCGTTTGGTTCGGCTGCGGTTTCGGGGCGCGGTAATTAAATCGTCTTGCAATATGCCGGTGAATTAGTCTTTCGCAGGACGTCAGGCGCACGTCCTTCACAGAAAGGCGAAGTTTCCGGTCACTCAGACTGCCAATTTATGAGGGGCAATTTAGGGGATCAACGTGTCCACGCAACGTTGCCGGGGCCACGCTCTATCGGAGATACCCGATCAGCGCAACAGCTGATGGCTCACCGCTATCTATCGACCCATCGACCGGTATCGATATTGTAATAGTTTGCTAATAGTCGCACGATTGTTCGACCATTGACGCGATCTGTAAGCGTGGCGGCGGCAGCCCAGGCCGCCAGGAAAACGGAGAAGGGGATGCGACGCGATAGAACGCACGACGACTAAAAGGGAAAAGGAGCCAATAAAGGAAAACCGATTGACCGGTCGCGAAAACTTTAACGCGCTATAAACGCGTGCGGCAAATTCGATTGTTCTTCGTCTTGGATTCACACTTTTATCTGAGAATGACGTGTCCCGTTTCTATCCCTGCCGGACACCGTTTTCGAAGGAATTTAATGTCGCACCGCTGAAAATGATAATTTCCTTCTTTTTGGTAACCTTTAAACAATAACAATATTTTTTCACTCTATCTATCATTGTTTCTCCCTTAGAAATTTTTAATCATATAGTTCGACATTATTTTCAACGAAAATATCTCTCATTTTATGTGTTTTTATTTCTTACGCAGAACTGTTTTAGCATATCATTGTTTCATAATTTTCTACAAATTATTAGCCTTTATTGGATATCTTAGTGATTAAAAGGGTACATTTTCTATCCTTATATTTTGCGAAACGATTTTTATATTAGTTTTCTATAGGTTCTAATACGACATTTTTTAATCATGTAAATCTAATTGTGTTGTAAAGAGGCTCCTTTTCTTGTTCAATGAAATTTTCATCAACAGAATATTTAAAATGATAATAGTACTCGCGTAATGCTAGTTTTGTCACTTCATAAAAATTACTTTATTTAAAAAATATTCTTAGCTACTACGTCATTAAATCTTATGATCCAATAGATATTTTAAACTATACTTGTCACTCAATGTCCAAGTATTCCATCAATTAAAATATAATTATTATTAATTGTAAATTATAAATTAGTATTAATTGAATTGTAACTAGTATTAATGTAAAACATTTTTAATAAAACACAGGAGATTTATCATTGTAAAAGGACTTAAGAATCGCTTCTGTTGAATTTCGTATGTTCCCCAAACGCGCAGGAAGCATTGTGTTTTTCCATGGTAGAATCGTTTCTAATATTCAAAGCGAAAGGACTCCTTCGAGATAGCGGAATCAGGTATGTCCTTCGTGTCCAACGTGTCGATTCGTAATTCAACCCCCGTTCAATCCCCCGAGATGACCCAGCATCCGGTGATAAGAGAGGGACGTGGCTAAAAAGTTCTATTACAACGAGCCGTTTAATGTCTCCCTTGTTCGAGACAATTTTATCGAGCCGCATTCCTGCGTCATACTTCACCGCGGAATGGTATCGCGGAGTCGCGCGACTTTTATTGTTCCCCGAGACTACGCACAGTAAAATGTTCACGCGCGAAGAAAGGAGAAGTGGCAAATGTATCGGCGAACCAACGATCCTCTGTCCGCGATCGTCGTGGGAGCAGTTTATGTAGTTTATTCTGAAATATGAAAATCACGGAGCTGAAAATTTATAGTATCTATTTTTAGTTCATCGTTCGCGATGTTATACGATGTCAAAATGTCCTCCTGTTCAGAGTCGTTCTTAAAAACCATCCACAGGGAAAAAATTAATTTTGTCGTAAACGTGAAATAATTCATATGGTTACAAAATGTTCAATCTTTGTATTTACGTAATAAAATTTGAAAATTGATAAATATTCTTGTTACGTCTTTATTCCTCTTATTTATGTAAAAGTGAAAAATTTTGATTTTACAATTTACTGTTGATAATGTTAATTTTAAGAGCAGTTTAACTGCGTGTAATTGACAAACATTTTTTATCCCATTTTATGTAATGCATTACCAGATCGTAAATCTATATGCATTCATAGCGTAAGTGAGAATCTCAAACACATACCACCAAGAATTAATTACATTTATTTTTCCATCACCAAATTCGACAAGTTAAAAATTATTTTGCAAACAGTAAAATTTCACGACCGCTGCATCCCTCAAGAAACGCGTACCAGTTCCGTCACACGGTAACGCCAACGTGTTATCCACCGCACAGTAGTGATTTTCAACAATGCAAACCGACAACGGCGGTTTCGCGAGTCGCATTATTTTTATTGTCCGATCGGAGTGGATGGATTATAAAATATGAAGAGGCGAAAAAAAAAAAGTGGAACGACCGTATATAAATGTAACCCCGACCTAGGGGAACATCCGCAGCGGGAAAAGAGGCGGAGAAGGGCGCGCCTGGTACGCCATTCAAAATCGATTCCGCAGCGCGGCGTTATAGCCTTCGATGAACGGGTCACGACCGTGGAAATATGAATGAAAAACGGCTCTGTGCGGTTCTTCGGAACAAGCGCCGCGCCTGGAAAAAAAAGGAGGCAGCCCGTGCTGGTCGACCATCGATCGACCACGTGCTCAGCACCTGTTCGACTTTGCCGCCCTTTTTCCTCGTGCTTTCTAAACACTTGCACCGTCTTCGACGCCATTCACACCGCGTCGGCTTAACCTTGAGAACGGGAACGCTCGGGCGCGAACTGTCCGATGGTCCACTCGATAATCACTCTTTCGGGCAATTTACGAAACCCTAATTATCTTTGAAGCATCTTGATAGGTAATCAATGTAGATGATTTTATCATAAATATTTACACTGTCCTCATTGACATTCACCGAGTCAGCGTAACCACGAGAACATGCAGTCACGAATCGTCAAATAATTTGATGAATAATTTGCTTGTTTCATCGATCGACGAATCTGTGAACATTACATTTGCAATATATCTTGATCAGTAATGGAAATACATAATGGTTTATCCAGTAGCGATTGTCTAATAATTAATTATTCTTTCGTTGGAGACTCAAAGTTAGTAGATGAATTCTAAGGAGCTAATTCAAAATTTATATCGCTATTTTGAACGTTTCTTAACCCTTTGCACTGTAACAACGAGTCAGACTCGCAACGAACATTTCCTACATGATTTAATCAAGAAATAAAAATTCTCCCGTTCCATCAAGGAAATTATTAAGGACGAAAAAATTCTATTCGACACAGTTTTGAAAGAGTATACGTAGCGCAAGGGGTTAAAATTTCTACTGTTTTCAATGTACTCATTTTGGCATAGATTCATAAAATCTAAAGTTCAATAATCATAAATCAATTCTAATAAAATCAATTCTGTTCAGATTATTATTCTAAGGAAAATTGTCAAGTTTTTCCTAGTTGTAACACAATTATTAAACTTGTCAAGAAGATATTAATTGCTAAAAATAATACTTATTGTACCTTAATTATTTATTTGATCCAAACACGCGATCCATGTTTGCTTGATCCAATTTGTTCCAACGGAAGTCATAAATAGTTAAATATATAATAATAAAAGAAAATATTAACATACAAAATACTGAGATTAAATTGTAGGAAAAGGATTTATTAATCACCTTCATGCATCCCTTTCATTCTTTACGGTCGATTAAAATCGAATATACGTTTGATTAAATTTATAAATAACACAAATATTTAGTTCTGGCATATTTATTAATTGTGCATCATTTTCAACATATATTTTATCATAATACATTTAACAACATTATATATAAATGTTAAATATTATGATGGTAAATACCGCCCCGTGGCTCATCAATATCGTTTGATGAAGTTTTAAGCGTTCGCTCACTGAAAAACAGGCTGCATAAAATTAACTCAACAACAAAAATAAAATAAGTAATCAAACGGACCAGCTATCTTCCATTTTTAGATTCTGTTGGAATTAGGAAACATTAGACTTAATTTTTTTAAAATTGTTCTCAAATAATATCCATGCCTTTTAAAATCTGTATAATAAAAAAACCAATTAAAATTCCATAGAAACAAATTATCTTGGAAGCTGTATTAAAATAATGTGATACAGCAAGCGAAAGGGAATATCGTTTTAACTGTGGTAATAACTCCATTTTATAATTTATATTCAAGCATACTCTTCGACTTTCTCGTATTATTTCTTATCTCTTGTCACCGGCACGTTGCGATTCCACGATTCATGCTCTGATTACAGTCTGCTAAAAAGAGGTCCCGCAGTCTTCCCGATCGTCGACCAAAACGACGTTCTCTTCTCCCGTCCGAAAGAATAGGTCGCAAATTAATCCGATTCAGATCTACTCGGCGACGCGATAGGCGTACACAATTTACGCAATATCCCGTTACACAACCGGGCTCGGTTTCATTCGCGTTCAAATCCGACGTCATCCATCCTGACGTTTAATCATACTTAAAGACCGCCGCGGTAGCCGGGCACTCCCATCCAGGATGTCAGCCAGGTACGTCGAGCTAATTATGAATTTCTGTAGACCGCAATCAATTTTCCCCGGGAACGAAATTGCCAGTAAATTGACGTCGCCGGTAGCCTCTTCCAGTAGACCGACTATACTTCCAGACTATCCGTTACCCGTGGTGCGGTGCCTAGACGCTTGGGGATCACGTTGAGCCTTTGTACTCTGATGGTTACCATTGAGCAACAGCGCGGGAGGAACGGGGACGGCGAGATAGGTTCGAGTGGGTGGGAGAAAGACGATCGGCGGTCGGCTAACACGAGAAACAGAGACCGGGGGAGCGAGAGAGCCGGACGAGGGAAGGCGAGGCAGAGACAGAGAGGAAGTGAGTGAGAGAGAGAGAGAGAGAGTAAAGGTGGTTTTTGGTAGGTGGGCTACAAAGGCGAGAGGGTGGACCTAAGCGAGGATAAAGGAGAAGGAGAAAGCATGCACCAGCATGGTGTATGCCCCTTTCGGTAGGTGGGCCGGAGGACGATCAATAAGGAGCATCGCTGGTGGGGGGTCTTACCAGGACCTCAAGCTACCCCCTACGTTGTCCTGCTTAGGGTGAGGGTCCGCAAGAAAGAACCGAGAAAATATTCTGAAAGGGGTCGTTCGGGTGACGGTGTGTGCGTGCACGTCCGACGTTCAGTCCATGAACTTTGGCTCCCACCCTCGCTCCAAGCTTCCCTCGCAACCAAGGGAAGATTACACGAACGTCCACCCTCGCCCTCTCTCTCTCTCTCTCTCTCTCTCTCTTTCTCTTTCTCCTCGGAGTCCCTCTCTCTCTCTCGTTCTCAGCCACGTGCATTACCTGGGGCTCTCGTTTCTCGAGCTCGAAGACGAGGGTCGGAGAATATTTTGGGGGAAACGCGAGCCGAGGAAAAAATTCTACGAACAATTACCCCCTTCTGCGGGCAAACACACCTCGGAAGGATGAATACCTTTTTCCACCGCCGGCCCGGAAAACGGTCGAGGAAAGATGGGATTAGTTCGTTTTATACCTTCCCTTTTTTCACCCCCGGTTAAATCTTACGATGGAACGCTCGTCCCTTTTTTTTGTCTTATTTGTTCGGCGGCAAGATGGTTCGCGCTTTATCCGATGACGGATGCGGAAGCTAAGGTAGCCGGGATCGGCGTTAATTGCAGTTCGGATGCTTACGTGTTTCCCTTTCTTTTTTTCCCCCAGGCCACGTGGCCGTAGTTTTTCGTGCGGGAAAAATACCGTGCACCTGTTTGAATGCGCTCGTCGACCGCGTTCTTCGGGACGCTCGATGTAATTTGTGCAATCGCGTGTGCCGCGCTGGTTATTTTCCCTTTCTTTTTTTTTTTCGTCCACCGGAAAATCAAACGTAATGGTTTTTTGATGTTGTTGCACGTGGAAGAAGGTATGGTTGTTTGACGGAGAATAAGATCGCGCATTTTTAGACGTTCTTGAACGGCGAGAGAAAGATTTTGTAAAATTGTGAGACGCAGTGTTTGCAATGGATTTTTGCAGAAAACAATGTTTTTAATTTTGTTTTCTTAGAATTCCCGTATGGTAATTCTGTGTAGTAATAGGGAAATTCGGTTTTTTCATCAGAGAAAAGAGAACGGTAGCATTTGCATTATTATATTTTGTTAAGTTGAGGTATATTGCCAATTTTACATAGTGCACGTACTATTATATTGATTATTTTTATACCGTAGTTTACGTAATCAGTTTAGAAATATTTATATTCTGATCAGGTGCGTAACATACTACTATTGAAGTGAAGAAATTAATTGAGATTGGAAATCTCAAAGTTAAAAATATTTTAACATTGTTGATACTTGTATTGCAGTAAAGAAATCACATTATGCTGTATCTAAGCGTTCCATAAAAACAATTATCAGTTAACTTAATTTATGAATATTGCAATTGCCTATTCCTTAAAAATAAATTAATTGTCATGCAAAAGTCACAATTCTTGTAATATTTCCAACTTTAAAACCAAAAGAAATTCTAAAAGAATTCGAAAATTGTCCTTGATGAATACTATTTGTAATTTCTAATTAATGTTTAATCTATTATAAGCATTAAGTTACGTAATATTAGATAGAAATTTTCTCGTTGCGTTTGCGATTACGATGTTGCGGATTTTAGGTGTTTTGTCGTAAAAAATTAAAAAAGAAAAGCAATTGCAAATTAATCTTGCAACAGACGTAAGAATTGCCTACATCCTTAAAGGATCTTTGAATGTCTCGCGTCAGAGGTTGAAATTAGCTCGATGGAATATTTGGTTGCCGGGGGGTCATTGCCAAAGACAGGAAACGGTGATTCGGGTCGGGGTGGCCTGTAAAAAATCAGCACCTGGGGGATCGATGGCCGCGACCAATTCCCAGAATCAACAAAATTTCGACCATCGAAGCCCGATCGGAATCACGCGAGATAATTACGCGAATCCGCCGCGCGCCGGCCCCCGCAGACTCGGGGGTTCCCGGTCGGCGGTGCGGCCGGATAAAAAATTACCGCAACGAGGTTACGTCGCAGAGATCGATTTAAATCTAATTTCCCGTCGTGTAGAACGACCGCGCCGCGCGGCAAACGGGCCGTCAAGGAATCAGTGTCAATTAATCGCGATGAAAGCAAAAGCTCGATGCCGGAGCCGGAGAGAGAGAGAGAGAAAGAGAAAGAGAGCGAGAGATGTAGTTATGGAGACTGAGAGAACGGAAGAGAGCACGAGAGAGAGAGAGAGAGAGAGAGAGAGAAAAGAGGGACAGATCAGCCATGAATATTCATTCCCTTTCGGAGAATTTAATAGCCGGCAGGTTCCGCGCCGGTCGGATACAAGTGTCGAAGAAAAGAAACGACGAGAAGAGTCGACGAGAGGTACCGTGCTAGAACGTGTCCATCCCCCGTCGACGTTTGATCGTCGTGTTGCGCGTATCTCCTTGAATATGACCGACGAAGTGAACTCTCCGGGACTCGCACGCGTGTCCCCCTGAGCGTGCGAGCGACGAGAGACTGTTCAGCACGCACACGTGTGTGCGTGTTTATACGCGCGTCGGCGGAAGCATCTAATCCTTCGGGTGGGCATTGTTGTCAGACATATTGGGGTTTGTTCTTGAGGTGGCCGAGGGCGATGGAGGCGGGGGCGACGGAGGAGAGACGGCGGCCGAGCGGATGAGACGGAGATGGCGGAAGGTGGTCAGGTGGGTGATTCGAAGAGGGTGGACCTAGGAAAGAGAGAGGGTGTGGGTGGTTAGCTTTATTGATCTGTAAGACTGCCAACATAGAGACTCTGCTTACCCGCTCTCCTCTTCGTTCGCCATATTCACCGCCTCCGTCTTCTCTTCCTACGATCTACCTATGCCGGGCTTCTGCCCTCTCTTTCTCGACCCAGTCTCTTCCTCCTCTCCCTGTTCCTCTATACCTCCTCGATTCTCTCCTACGTCCCTCCGCCCACCCCCGTCCGTCCGCCTCTCCGTAGCGTTCCATTTCTAGTCTCTATCCAGCGCTGTCTGCCTTCCTCTTACCCGCCAAACGCTTACAAACGCGGCACACAGCCCCGGCATTGTCACTCTCTCGCTCTTCCTATCTCCTTCCATCTCTCTTTCCATGGGTTTCTCGTCCCTCCTACCTTTCTGTAAGCTCTACGTACATACTCCAAGCCACCCTTAACGCTGGCTTAGCAAGGGACAACCCCCGACCACTCGCTACCGCCAGCCACGCTGCCGTCCTCGCACCACCCTCCACCCTCTGCCTCTCTCCCTCTCTCTCTCTCTCTCTCTCTCGCTCTCACGCTCTCTATCTCTCTCCTTCGCTTCTCCTATCTCTTTGTCTCTCTTTCTCCACGGCCCCCTTCCACTTCACCACCGCCTCCGTACAGGCTCTCATACTCTCCTTCGGTCGTATAGCATCGCGTCGGTCTTCCTCTTTCACATCACACGCCACCCTTTCGCGTGTCCCCCTTTTCTCTCCTACTAGACAGACCTCCCGGATTCACAAGCAGCTAACCAACACGCAAGTCGCTTAAACCCACGCTCAACCCGGTCTCATTGTGTTTGTGTAACGCCCGAAGACCACACCGACAATGCCCGACCGCCGTAACTTTCTCGATGCGCGCCCCTTCGTGGAATTTTTTCCCTTTTCTTCCGGCACCGCCGCCGTGTTTCTTTTTTACTTGCCGTCTCCTTCCGCTACCACCACTGTCGCCACCGCCACTGCCGCTGCCGCCGCTCCCAACCCCCCGCAATCCACGGCCGCGCGGTCGCCGCTACTCTCTGTTTGCGCTCTACCTTCTGATTCCTCTTTTTGTTCTTCGCGGCCAACTGGTTCGTCTGCTATCCGCTCCCGGGACCCGAGGCTGGGGCCACGGACGTTTTTCTTCGGCGTTTCTTTCAACCCCTCGCGCTCTCGCAGCGCCGTTTACACCGGGCCGGTTTGATTGTTACGCGCGAGCGCGCGCCACGACGCCGCTGGAACTGCCGGCTTGATTGTTTCGAGAGGAACCGCCCGCGATAATTGCAGAATTGGATAATGGTCGCCGAGAATTATTCCTTCCTGCTCGAGAACTTTCACTACTAAGATGTAATATCGTGGTTATTGGTCCGGTCATTTTTTTTTATTTGCGTTGGCTCGACTTGTTTGGCGATGATCGTTGCCAATGGGGAAAGAAAGAACGTGTGTTTATTGGTCTTCGTTATGAGCTTAATAGGGCGTATTAATTTACCTCGATTCTAGTGCAATCATTTTTTTTATTATTGAAATAAGGAAAAGTTATTACTGGAATTTTTAATCTTCGTCTATTTTTCTAAAAAAGTCCAAAGATACTATCAAAATAAGATCCAATACTGAATATGTTGTTTAACATGAAACTGAGATAGTGTCATATAGAAATAACGAGATTAAATTTATTAAAACGATACACGACTTTGAATCCTCTATTACTTAATTTATACGATAGCAAACAGCAATAAACTGTATAATACTAGAGAAATATTCATCTCCAAAATATTGTATAAATGTCTAATCTAAAGTGCGAAGCTGTCTACCATTTTAGCTATGCAACTACACCCTGTCTCTACTAATCGTAAAGTACCACTACCGAAATCATCCTAAAAATTCTCTAATATATTTTCACAAACATAATTTATCTCTACAAAATTTTGCAATTCCAAAAAATTTCAAGCAGTCCGAGTTTCTCTATTACCCAGCAACAAATACTAAAAGCTGATTATACTCCAAATGATGACGTCATCCTGACGGAACCCCCCCGAGCTAAATTTGAAATTTCTGATCAGCATAGATTCATCTTAATTCCACCGACCACTCGGCATCTCTCGGCCAGGCTCGCCTTATCCCGTAGTTACATCGAACGGGATATTAGCGATTCTGAGAGCGAGCCCGGCCACTTTGGGGGTTGAACCCTCTTTCATCCGCATCCGTCCTTGCCGGAATGGCGGTTTCTCTCCGTCGGGCATTTTTCTTAGCTAGCCCCTCTTTCCTCCGGTTGTTCTCGGCTTTCCGGCAGTCGGAGACAACGGGTTGGTCGCGCGGGGGTGCGGGCGACGGAGGGGACACGCGCGTCTGCGTCGGGCAGCACACAGACGCGCGCCGATGAGCAGAGCAGCCCTCCTATGACGTGAGATTAAATTCTAACGGGCCAGCTCTCCCCAACGTACAGGCATTTTTCTTAGCTCGGCTGGTAAAGGACTACGTGCCTAAATTAATACCCACTCCCCGGTCGCGCACACAGCCAGCCCGCGGAAGCACACGCACACGGGCTCCTCGGCGTCCGTGGGGGGTCGCACACCACCGCCCCGGTTAAGTATGTTTTACGGGGATGGAAGCGGGGCGTATGTTAGAACACACGGACGGGCGAACACAGCGCCGCGTGGTTGGAATACTCGCAGAGCCATACGGGCATTTCGAGCCCCCAACCCCCCCTCCCTCCTCCTCGCTGGCCCCCCCCGGTCGACCCCCCTTCTACTATCCCCGACGTTGAATTTCTAGCGGCCATTATTTAGCGCGCTTAGAACTTGCGGGCCGTGTGGGGTAATGGCACCCTTCCGCGAGCGTGTGTGCGTGTATGTGGGAACCGTGTATGGTTCGCCGTCCGGGCGGCGGCGGCGACGATGACGACGACGACGACGTTGCCCTAGGGGCACCAGGGTCGAGAGCCCGGCTCCGCAGCAATCTGGGAATTCCTGTTACTTCTTTGCCCGTAATGAGTCAACCCTTCGTGAAATTACCAGAAGAGGGTACTACGGCCGAGACATTTACCAACGAATCGGCCGGATTATTGCTTACGAGGTAGAAATTCGGCTGGGTGGCTCCTTACGATAAACCTGCGGATTTCGGGGCCGGTCATTCGGCTTTGAGCGAACGTTTTTCGGTGATCGATGCTCAGGATTCTCCGTTTAACCCCTTCGGCTTACGCTCGCGAGGGCTGTTTTGTCGGTATCGACGCTGGAACTGCGGTCTGCTTCTCGAAAGAAGATGGCTGACGTAATGACTTTCCGACCCACCCTCGTGTTGCTACGAAGATTCATGGGAGTGTCGGTAGCTATTGTGATTCTAGATGTATGCTACGGGAAAGCAGATATTAGTTGGAGACGTTTTATTGTTACTGAAATTGTAAATATATCGCATCGGTAATTATTAATTAAATTCTCTTCATTAGGTCCGCGTAATTTAAAATTAAATGTAAAATTGTAGCTCGGTGACGTGTTTAATGAATAAATGCGACTATTCAATTAATAAATAATGGCGACTAAATGCTATTCATTAAACAGAACAAGGCTAAATAAAAATCGTCGTTTGTATTCGATGAACTTAACTTTGTACTATTTAAAATCACGTGCATCTGGCGTGTTAAATTATGGTATAGCAAGATGAAATTAGAAACCGCCAGACAGAAATAAATTCCTTCTCTGACTGGTTGTCTGGCCGTAAGCGTCCTTTTTCACTTCAGTTATAAGAACACTGGCTTTTATTAAATCACAGGCATTATCACCATTTAGCTAACTGTATTTCCATGCTAAACGAGGTGCGAGGAAGCGAATTAACTTAACTAGAACTAAAAATACATTCTTATTATAAATACTCCAATTAATTAGAATACGTCGTTTTCTTTCTATTTGTCTTGCTATCATTTTATATACAATTATATATCAATAATAATGAAACGGTTAATGTATATACAGCTGCATTCCCAAACAGCCATCTTCAGACTGATATATTACAAACCCAAATACCTGGGTTGCTATTAACGCTTCGTGCGTAATCCTTCTCACGTATTATTAGACCAGAGAATTCCGTTGGGGAACGAACACACAGTTGGTCTATTTCACATTATTATTAGAAATTACAACCACAGGCAGTATAACATCCATTTTCTTCGACCATCGATTACGATACTCCCAATAAAACAACTAATTATACACATCGTCTCATTTATAACGTCGACGTAAAAGCGATCAAACCAGAGAAGTGGTAACTTTGATAAATAAATGAGAGCGAATATTCAATAGCGAGGAAAATTAAATAAATAAAAAAAGATATAACAAGGAAGACGAATTTGAGTTACAATAGAGTAGTTTAAAAAATGATTACATTTATCTAATCACCGAATCCAATTTACTTAATATTATTCTTTATGCATGTTGTTTTTTTATGTTTTAACGACAATATATAAAACGGCTAGGTTTTGATCTAACCTTTATTATCTTTAATTGTTTGACTATCCCCGTTTTCTGTACTTTACGAAACCCATCGATTCTATCGTACTCTTCGTTACTATTAACATTCCGCAAACAAAACGATTGCACCCGAATTGTTTAACGAAATGTTAGCCACGCGAGAACCGGAAAATGGAATCCGTTCGACTCGCTTCGGCAGCCCCGGGAACAATTCGTCCGCATAGGGGTTGGCCCGGGTTCTAAGCGCGATGGCTGCACATCTGGCTCCTTAGGTGGCCGCGCTCCTTTTTCCCGGGACTGTACCGCTCCGGCGGACTTAGATTTAGGGGCTGCTAGTTGGAGGTAGTTCGCGGGGGGTGGTGACGAGAGAACCGGTGAGTCGAAGGGGGGTAAGGAGGGGCGAGGTATATGGGGCTCGACGAAAAGGGAGGGTCGGTTGGTTCACATTTACATAGCGGACCCGGCAGGACTAGATGACTAGGCGGTGGGATATTAAGAGGGAGAAAGGGGGTAGGTGGTGGCAATTCTGGCAACATGGCCGCGACCGAGCCGCGCGACGTACACCAAGTGAGTTCCGGGAAATGGTTTTCCGGACGGTGTGTGGAGGGGTCTGGATTTCCTATGCCACCGTCACCTTCTCTCGCCCGAGCCACCCCCGGGCCCGCCGCCGTCCGCTGCCCACACCTCCACCACCCCCCCCCCCCCCACTCCCCCTAACCCCCTTTCGCATCGTCTGCTTAGATGCGATTCTCAGACCCGGGGCTTTATTCGATTATTAAGGACCGCTATTGGATTAAGCGCGATTCCGCGACTGATTTCGCGCTCCGTCCTGCTCCGACCTAATCCGCCTTCCACGCTGTTTTACTCCGACGCCCCGGCCTCCCGATCCCCCTTTCGAACCGAGTTGAACGTCCCGGCTGATTGGTCCCTGCCCGCGTCCGTATAACTTTTCAACACGGAAAACATTGCGGCACGAGCTACGCCCGCCCGGCGAACGGAGACAGCTAGGCCAATTAGATCGCTGATGAACGGCTGGCGACCGAGGAAGTCGTCTACACGAGCCGCGCGCGCCGCGTTTGATTCATTGAGAAAGTTCCCCGAGTTTGCGTCACCTGCAATCATCTTTGCGAAAGCTGAATGATTTCGAATTCGCCGGAACCGGAAATCGTTCAAATTGCAGGAAGAAAACGTCTTGTCAAATTCTGTTCATTCTCCTTCTTTCGTGCGACGAGACTTTGAATTACTGTTCTATAATATGATGAAATTGATGAGAAACTAAAAATACTCAACGTGGATATCAAAAAGCCACGATCTAAGCAAAGAGCCTAAAATCGTCCGCACGGACAACGTTGAATCGTTTGCCTGCGAATGTTTTAGTCGAAGCACATGGAGACTGTGCGAAGACCTGCCGGCGTGAAGTGAGCAGTCGCGCCATGTCAGGTCTGTGTCAGCCCATCAGCCGGAAGGAGTCGGCCGGCAACCGTGGTCGGCGTAACTCTTAACGGTGGCAACTCATCCGATCAAAACCGTGAAACTTGGGAAGCACGAGGCTTAGTCCTAATTTAAGGGTGGAAATGAAAACCACCCCTACCAGCGCTAATTTAAGGCTGGTGCTGCCCGCTCATTTGTTTTAACCGCTCTCCCGCGGGAGGGCCGGTGTCGAGGGTGGAGGACGATACACGCGGATCTACTCGGGGACAGAGGGGGCGGTCGGAGGGGGGGGGGGGGGGGGGTTGGGGAGGGAACGGCGGTCGGCCGGGAGCGGGGCACGGCGGCGGATAAAACGCGGTTTAGTTTAGTTGCAATTCGCATTAAAGCGCCGGCGGAACAACGGGCTTTAGTTCGGCTTCCAAGAATGCGGGGAGATACCCTGTAACTTGTTCATTTGCTCGTCGCGGCGGGCTTTAAAGTTTAGCCTCTTTTCAGAAGCATTCGGTCAAGGCCGTTCTGTCACGCGACGAAAGAATACGCCGACACACACCGGTCCTCTGTGTATCCGCATACTTTCGCCGGCCGACAGGTTGGCGACCGAGAATGTAAATACTGCGGAGCCAAACGTGCTCGAATGTACCGAACGTGGAATGTAGCAAATGTAGGACCGCCCTGTGATACGACGCTCCGGTATCCGAATGGAGTGCTTTCGCAGCAACAGATGCTTCTCACGTTGCGATTGTACATAGTCTAATGTATATTTCTTTTTCTGGTAGCCTGATATATTGACAGAAAGGTTGAATGGAGAAAAATCTAGCTGAAACAGAGAGTGATGGCTATGATATCCGCGGTCCAAAACATTTCTCCCATTTATTCTAAATAATTCAATCATATTTGAGTTTACAGTCTACTTTGAACTGTTGGGAAATACTACAATTGTTTTTTACACGCTATGCAAATTTTATATTCTGATTTTACATATAACGGCAGAAGTTAAGATTAAGGTGGCAGGTAAAAAATGTCAGTATTAGATGCATTCAATGGAAAGGAAATGGAAATTTATTTCTGTGTCCAATAATAATGCTGTAAACCAATAAATATATTCTAATTTATTTATTAACGCATATTCGGCGGTGTATATAAAAGAAGTAACTAAAAAATTGTATTTTGTTTACTAAAGATCGCCTCAAGTTACATAAGAAGCAACGATCTCATAAAACGAACATCTTACAGTGACTGCCAGAGAACCGGTTTGTTACAAATCCATAACATCTGCAGTCAATTCACCATACACGACAACAAAACTCTTATGTAACTTCTTATCACCGTTATTATTCCAGTTACATAACTTATGATTGCGCTAAATACTTTTATAAAAATACTACATAGATACTTGACATTAAAAGTCCCAATAAACAAAAAATAAAGTTAGCATACGAATTTTCTGAATATAAATTGTATTTTGTTCCGTCTCAGATTCTTTCCTCTCTGAATGCGACCATCGCGAAGACAGGTTTTATAGTCGCATAAACGCGGGTTAATCCAAAATTATAGATCATCACGATTAACCCTGACCCCCAGGAGTCGGGTAGACAGTTTTCAGCGACGACGGGCGCGTTTTCGTGATAAATCAGCGCCCGTTTCGATGAATGCTGACGCGAGTGGAAGAGACGGATGACGTTCGTAGGAGGAAAGAGGATCCGCCACGTCGGTATCGATGAAATTACGTGTACACGTATGAAGCGTTAAAGGCAGGAACGGCGTGGCGGCGGCGGCGCGCGGGGTGCCGGGTTTCTCATAAATCGGTAAATCGCGAGTTAATTCCGTTACGTCGGGGTGATTCCGAACGATTCGTCGGGACGAAAAAAAAGGAGCAGGACGCTGCGAGGCGAGGCGAGGCGGGCGAGCGCGCGCGCGCGCGTTGCCCCGATACGAAAAAAGGAATGCCCGGTCGGACAGGTGCGAGAGAGCGAGCTGCAAGAATGCCAGTGAAAGCGGCTTTAAAGCGATCTCTACAAACGGGAGAAAAAAGAACGCGCCGGCAGAGCCGATGCGCGCGCGCGCGCGCGCGAACTGCTTCATGGGGGGTGACGAAATAAAAAGAGTGATCGAAGAATTCGATAAATCCTCGAACAGATGGGCTTGTTTTAAATTTGGATACTGGATCACGGCGCGTTGATGGTTTCTCGCGTGTCCGCCGGATATTACTCGATGAAAAATTAATAGGATGTTGCACTCGGGGGCATTAGAGGCCAATCGAAAGGAAAACTTTGAATAGCTACGCGCCCGACTCGCCTGCTCCCTGGGATCGCTGGATTTTTCTCGAATACTGGATATATTGACGCTTTGACGAGCGGCTATTAATATAAATACAGCATTAATATCAATAATGAGGGGTCCTTAATGCGACGTTTGCGTGTTCGTAGTCGGAAAAATTTGGACCATGGGATCTCGAACTGGTCGAAAATTTGTAGACAATTTGTAACCATAACGACGGTTTTGTGCAATAGAAAACGTTTCTTAATTTCTATAGTCTAGTGATAATTTTTACCAAGTGATAACATTACCAAGTTTAATCGACGAAATTTTTGACGAAATTATGGAAATAAGGGAAACTTTTTCGATATCGGAACTTTAAAGTCGCAATGAGTAATTTTTATTAACAATAACTTTTTAAGGGACATTGTTTGCTTGAAACGTGTCCTGTAAGAACAGCCTCTATTTCAGGACAGAAATTGTACGCAAAATTAAATCGTTAGTCTGTTTGCAACGAAAAACGTGTCACGTAGACTTAGAATTCACCCTTCGACTATTGAAGCGCGACTCGCACTGATATTATATTAACACATATTCACGTACCTTCTTTCATTCGCCATGACTTCGACACGATAGAGGGACAGATAATATACGACACGTCTTACGTGATTCAGCACGTTGAAACGACGTAGGTGGCGACGAAGTAAGCGAACGAATGTCGTTGAAGTGGAGCTCACTTTTGATTTACTTAAAAGTGGATAAAAATTTGATAGAAACTCTGCGAATCTAGCCGGAAAATTGGCGGTCTGCCATAGAATGTTCCGTTTGAATAAACTTTACCGAGTCAAGGGAATTGAACCAATACTAGAAATAGGGGAGCGTATTTAATTGAGTAATATTCTTTATCAGAATTTCATTTTCTAATATTTCTTTTTTTTACTGTAGTAGTTCGAATTTCCCAGACAATGCTAACTGAATTCCGCGGCGCTGAACTTCGTACAAATTGCGATTTTATATATCAACCGTTTACGCTTTCAACATGTTATCTTCTCGATTATGTTATTAAACAATTATGTTTGTAAATTCAGTACGATTTCTTTCTAAATATTTATATGATTTTTATTACGACATCTTGTTCTTTTAAAGTATAATATAATCGTTTGATGCAAGTTACTATGAAATATGATAGGCTTATGCCTCGGACAGTGCACACACTGTATTCCGAAGATTTGGTAATTATATGACAGTGCATATATTTTTTACGAAATATATCGTCGTCGAGACAATTATCATTGCTTACTTGGAATAAATAGTTTAGTTCATTAATTATTTCAACATTTTCACATCCGATATCAATGTATATAAATAAGCTACGTCGCTATGAATTGTCTTTGCCTTTATCACATAAAATATTACTACTATACCAAGTCTGAATTAAGTTAATGTTTTAAATTTTTATCGCGAAACAGATTGTAATTTTGTGATAATGGCCAAACAGTGGATCTTCTGACAAAGTAGAAATCGTCTGCCTCAATTGCAACAACCTAAAGTAAACTCTCAATAGTTTCAATAGTTTTTAAACATTCTCAATAGTTTCTTTAACATTTTTACAGTACCGTGTTCTCTTTACTAATTTTCACGATACGTGGATAAAACCTTGTCCCCTTTGAAGATTTTTACAAACCACAAGCGCACAAAGATCCTCTGTCCAGCCACTCTGACAATAAGAAACGTTAAAAGAGAAGATCAGATCGAAAAATTCAACGCCTGTGCACCACCAATCAGCGCCGTTCATCTTACATCATAGCGCTATCAGCCTCTCTGCCTGTATTCGACGAGACACGAAACACGAAACATCACCGGCACTAATCACACTCCTTGCACATCGCCCGGCCGGACAACGGAGCTCTTTGAGGCCTACGCGCCACAAAGAGGCCAGAGCTCCTTTATTCTCTGTCGGAAAAATGTCTCGCAGCGCGTCTGATCTCTTTGGCAAAGAGAGAGAGAATCGCGGTGACGCGCGTCACGTACCGAGGCACACGATACTGAAAGCCACGGCGTCAGCCAAAAAGCAAAGGCGGTCATCGCGATCGCGTAAATCCCGGCCGAATCTGAATATGAAAGGGGACCTCCTTGACCAAATGGAAAACCTGAATGACGGCTGGGGGTCTCTTTGGTCCAGGTGGGGTCTGCACCGGTCCGTCTGGTCCATTCGAAAAAACTTGATCGCCGTGATCTCCTCGACAAGGGGAGCTTCCGTTCGCATCGCGTTGCGATCCGCTGAATCGCAGCATCCCTTCGAATGGTCCGTGTCGCTCCTCTTTTCCGGAGAAACGAGTTTCTTCACGGGCATAACCGTCCTGGTGGTCCATTCAGCCGGAACCCGTTCCTGCGAAAAAACCGTTCGCTGGTCCAGTTACGACCGTGCCGAAACATCACGTCGCCGCACAACTATCGCATCGTCTTCGAGATTGCAAATCGATTTTTGTTACGTTTTGCAGGCGCTCGAGGATACGCTTGAGACATTGTAACCCTAAATTTCTAACTGAGAACAAGAAAGCAAGCCTCAGAAGGAAACGCTGATTGAGGAACTAATATTGATTCAGGATAAAAGTTTTCAATTTACTTTCATACATTTGGTATATTCACATTGTAGATGCTCGGTTTCAACAAACGTGCAAGTGACACAGATGAATGGAATTTCTGAAGCTTTCTTTACGTTTCGTTCATATAATCTTGAATTAACCTCTTCTCAAAATTCGACTATTCAATCAACCTACATTGTGAACACGTTTTCGTAATTCTAAACGGGAACGTGATTCATTCATGTTTCCTGTGTGCGAATGTTGAATTTCTAATGAACGAAACAATGAACGTGGAACACAAGAACGTTGTTCAATCGTCGATAAATTAACAGTCATTCAGAGTAATATTGCTTTCCCTAAGCACATCGATCTCGCATCACCCGAGCAACGGGAGGAACCGATTGATTATGGCGAAGATAAGTAGCGGGGGGCCTGTCGATTTTCCTTGTCGCGCGCAAAACAACGTTGACAGTATCTATCCGCGAGCTAAAAGGTCGTGACGTTCGATCAGGGTAGAAGTAACGAGGAAAGATCGATGCCCCGTTCAAAATTCCGTCACAACAACCGGCGAGCACCGTTGCGATTTACCATTAAAAAAATGCCGGTGAAGCGACACGCCGCCACTTTGGTGTGTATCAAATATACAACGTGACAATGCATATCCATACGGGGGAGGAACGGTGAACAGAAAAATAACAGAAAGGAAGCAAAAAAAGCTGGAACAAAGCGAGAGAGGGAGAGAGAAGGAGAGAGAGAGAGAGAGTGGGTGAGTGGAAGAGGAGGAGAGAGGGAGAGAGAAAGAGGAAGTGGAGGAAAGAGAGGAGAGAGAACGCCGCGCTTTCTCGCAGCGAGACCGCGTCCCGCGAGAGACAGACAGAAAACTGATCGGCGTACGTGACCAGTGGACGCAAATAAAAGTGATACACCGGGCCTTATCCGGGAATAATAAAAAGAAACGACTGTTGGCTGACATAGTTATCGGATAGCAATAGGTCAGTCCGGCCGCAAATGGTTAATAAACCTCGAGGAGAGCGGAGGATCGGCCATAAGACACACATGGGGGGTGGTTAAGGTTAGCGTTAATGATGCCCGCATGGCCGCGCGATTGCAGGGGTTGGAGAATAAATGGCGACCGCTCCCGCCATCGTTTCCAGTCGCTAATACCTATTCTTTCATCCTTGTTTGTCGCCGCCTACAAATATTTTGCTGCCCAATTGACACGTTACCCGGGCGATCGGCACGAGTTTTTAAATTTGAAATCCGACTAGAAAGCACACCACTCGATCGCTTTGTAATAATTTATGCAACTGATCAGAAAAAAATAATTAGCTTTTTCTATAATAATTTATTAAGGCACAAGTTTTTTATATTTTCTTTATTCTCAACGTTTGTTCAACGTCACTGATTTTTGATACATGATTTCATATTATTATACTAGCAAAACATGAAATACCGAAATAAAAGTAGTTTCAAATACCGATATACTATCTTCACGAAATTAAAATTATTTGAGGTAAGATTGAATTTGTATTTCGTTTCAACTGATTGAAATTCAGGTAAGACATTTTTATTTGAAGATCTGCAATCTGATAATTGCATACATGCAGGAAGGTTACTTTAATCAATAAACGTACACGCCGTATGTATAACACAATAGAATCGCTTTTATTTTAAAGACACCCTTTCAAACCCATTTCAAATGTATCCCTGAAATCAACAGAGAGCCGCACGCAAATTCGTCACAGAATATTTCATAAAGCTAGGCTGAAAAAGAAATTTATTTCACACAACAATGTATGATAAAACAGAGCTATCCTTCGTATATATTTCGTTCATACAAGTGCATTCATAGACATGTTTTCGATTAATTAATAGTACAGTATACTTGAAGAAGGGCAAAATAACTGATGTAAGGAAAACAATGAACAAAGAACAATCGATTCGAGAACGCGGAGCATATCGTCGACAACTAACACCGCGTTAATTCGTGCAAGCCGCGAACGCGTCCAGAGATTAAATTAATTATCGCGGCTCCTTATTAAATTACAATTCCACTTTTCCTGCGAGCGGATCGTTGCGGACAATTGCAATACCAGATAAGACAAGCCTAAGAGAATTACTTTGGTGGCAACCGATTACAACGTTACTCGATGTAAATGCAAATTTACGCAGGTGGGGCGAGGGGTGGGGGTCCGATCGTTGCCCGCTTCATTAGAGCGCATATGATTATCGGATGTTCGCCGGGCAAATCGAATGTACCCGCGCCGATTACAAGGAAGAATCGTGGCGCGCGCACGTCTCCCTGTTATTTCTAAATGATATTATTTCATTTCCATCCGGGGGGGGGGAAATGCGTTCGCATCAATTCGGCGGGGGACGCGCCGCCTATCGGAAATATGGAACCGTTTTCAACAAGATGCGCGGGGCGGACACGCGACTTGGAATTTCCCCTCTCCTTTTACCTCTTTCTCTGGCCCCGGTCGAATGTTGTTGTTTTTTTTTCCTGTGCGTCGGTTTTTGTTTCGTTTTGTTTTGTTTGGCCGGGTTATTTTTTTTATTTCCCTCCGCGCTATATCGCCAACACATTCAACGCATCGAGTGCATAACACGAATAATTGTTGTACAGGCCAGTTTCGGCAAACGTTTGCGTGAACAAAAAAAAAAAAAGAGAAAAGCGGAACTCGAGTGCGGCCCATAAAACGTCACGGATATTTGAAAAATATTAAGATGTTTTTTTATGTCTTTTGAGCGTCGTTGGCAGCGGTGCACGCGCGCCCGTCGGTCGTCCCGTATTAATAGAAATAAATCGTGCTGCTCTAACTGCGCTCCCTCCCTCCGCCTACCGCCGATAGCACCGCGGAAAAGCAATGTTTCCGAAAATGCAATGTCCAGCGGAACGGTTTGATGGATTTCATTTTTTAACTTCGTGCATCAGCCCGAGGCGACTGCGCGACTTTTCGTAGTTTTTCTTCTGGAATCGCGCGTGAACAGCGATGCAAAGCGTCGGCCGATTGTTTTCGCACAAAAGAAGCGAACTTGTTGCTATTTCCAAACGATTTCGAAACAGCACGGTGGAAAACCTGCGATTTTTTTTTTTAAATCGGACGAAACGCGGATCCAATCACGTTAATTCGTGACGCATGGTTATTAGATTTTTCCGCCCCTGTAACAGAATTTCTACAGGGATTTACTTAAACGCCGAACGGATGAGATAGCTTGACCCCGTTGTCGCGACGTTCTCGCGAACATTATCTTGATTTACTAAAATCCTCAGGGAACGCGGTAATCGTCCGGTGGCGAATAAAAAAAATCATGCCGATCGGTTTGTTACAATGTCGGAGAATGTAACGCTCGATTAAAGTGCCGCTCAATCATGCTATTTGGTCGGAGGGAAAATGAAATGAATATTTTATACGAAAATGTTAATTTTAATCAAGTTCCCGTTAAATTCAATTACGCCGGAATCGAAACATCGGTAAAACGCGGAAATTGTTTCGCGCGCGCGAAAGATTTTTAAATTTCCAAGACCTATATTTCTCGATGATAAAAATATTCTCTACGTGCCGGTTGCCCGGGAACTATTCCACGTTTATACCGGCCGTAAAATTATGCTTCATCAGCGCAAGAGAGATTGAAATATTCATGAGCACTTCCGACAAGATTTATAAAATCGACTAGAAATTATCAAAACGGCAATAACATTGTAACTTCCTCGCTACCTGAAATTATCTTCGACGAACGTATTTTCTGTCGGCTGCGGTCATGGGAATTCGTTCGAAAAAAAAAACCCCCGTGCTTGTCTTACTTCGGGCATTGTCGAAGTTCCCAGCGTTGACGGTACAAATGAAACGGCATTGTTGAACTTGCGGCCGGGAAACGGTTGCAAAACTACGAAATACACGAGATTAAAATAAAGGATAAGTGCGCCGGCTAAAGCTGAAAATGGAAAACAGATGAAAATCTCGTAATTCCGGAGGCGTGTCTTACGCGTCTCGCGGAATGGAAAGTTTGGAAATTAAAAACTTTCGGCAGGATGTTGTAATCAGTCCGCGGCGCTGGGATCAGGGGCGAGGACGCGCGGCGGCGTTGGAGATGGTAACAGGGGTTGCTGCAACGGCGGGGCAGCGTACGTGCAAGTGAATAACCGCGTGAAACTCGCGTGATTTATGTTAATTCATGTTAAATTACTTTGTTCTGCGAATGCGGTACGGGCTGTTTTTAAACGTTTCGCGAAATTCCACTCGGCGGACTCCCAGAAATTGTGTCAAGGAAAATGACGAAGAAAAGTTGCCCGGGGTCCCTCGAAATTCACGATTTTCGGCGTACATTCGGTGTTCGAATTCGAACTGAAACGGATTGAAACGTGGGTCATCCTCGTGTACTTCGAACACGCCTTGATTTGCCTTCTACGTTCTTAAAATTATATATATTCTCTTAAAAAATTGCTTCATTTTACGATAATTATTAGTCTAAGGATTTTATAAATTTATAACAGAAGTGACAAAAATCTAAGAATACTGTCGCGTTAGTTTCAACTTATTACAATTATTAGAAAGAAAAACACATTTCCAAGTAACTTATATTTATATATAATGCGTAATCTAATAATCATATACCGCATGAGAGTTATTCTTCGGACGACATTAGCTAATTTTGAAAGTTCCTTATTGCAAACAGAGCAGAAGAAGCTGAAACGTTAAAAAGTTTTATTCATATTTTTCCCAGATAAAATTCATGAAATATTTCAGAGATTTGTTCTTTGTAGCGCAGTCTATTTAGCATAACGATACAAAGAAAATTTAAAGAAACATCGTACTTCGACATTCTGATTTCAGAGCAATTTTTAGAATATTTATAAAGGAAAAATATCGACAATGTTGCGATAAATGAAATGCAAAACATTCGATGAGAAAGCATTGAAAATTCCTATAAACTATTATACAGATTATAATTAACTATTAAACGTTAGTTTGCATTTTATATATTCGTCTAAGCGTCATTGCATAAAGTACAGTATAAGCACGAGCACCTTACGATTCGAAGATCATCTTTACAATATTTTCGATACGCGCGATTAGTATAGGGTGGTCTGTAGCTGAAGGAGCTCGTGACAAGTCGATAAAAATGGCATTCCCGCGATCCGAGTATTTTATGGTCTTCATGATCATTAGTCTTATCTTTTCTGTGGACGGTGGAGGGGCGCGAAGGGGTGGAGAAGGGTGTTCCGGACGGGTGGCGCGGGGTGGTGCTGGGGTGGGGGCAGTTCTATAAATTTCGCGGGGATTTAAAATTACGCCATCGGAACGAAAGGGCAAGAAGGAGAACGGATATATATTTTCTGTGCTGGACGCATTCCGGATTTCCCCTATTAATACCAAACTTTATCCGTTCATGACTTTTTTCCGTTTTTATTATTGCGCTACCGGCTAGAATACGTATTGTTCCCTTTTTCTTTTCGGTTCTGGAAAATTCGCGGACCCACGGACGGACGGGGGGGGGGGGGAAGCCCGTTAAAGTGTTCACCGTTTGATACTTCGTTCACGGTTACAATAATGAACGAGCCTGTTGTTTATAATAACAGTCAGGAAAGCGGGATGATATTTTGATGTAGATATCGATTTTGAAACGGTGTTCTTCGTAATTGATTAAACAGCTGTTCATCGACGTGGTTGCGCATTAATTTAATCAGCGCCCGTTGCGGCCAATTTATGTTTTATTACCCGATTAATTAAAAAGGTAATTCGCCCATTGTAATTTTCGGGCCGACGCGAATATTGTGACGGTGAAATATATCAATTCAACAGGTAAGTGTCTTGAATAATTAACACGATTCGCAAATATGCCGCGGCCGAGTCCCGCAAAAACAAATTCTTCCCTCTCCCGCGAGCGGGCCGCGCGAGCTCTCTCTCGCGTGCGCGCACGCTCGCAGTTCGACCGGTGATAATACGTGGATAAAAAGCGAAATTAATTTATAATTAACGGCATTCCGCGGCGAGGCGTTAACGCCGTCGATACGCGGCCGGGCGTTCAGAGCCGGAATCGAGAGAACCGACGGTATCGAGCGCGATCGCAGTCGCCTCGCTGGGCAAAGATGCGAACACAAATATTTAGATTTTTCTGTTTTAATGGGAACGCATGCTTGCGCCGGCCCACGGCCAATCGTGGATTAACGATTTGTATTAACCAAATGTAACGAGCGCTTTATTCCCGCAGATATCCCGCGCGCAAATAGACACGCGTAATCATTGCGTACACGCCGGCCCGCTAATATTTTTACATTTCGATAAACCTCTTTCGTCGATAAGCCCTTCAAACGTGTAATAACTCGTAATATCATTCGGCCCGCGGAAAAATCGATGCGACGAAGGTTCGATGCGCGCAAACCGACCCCCTTCCTCTTTATTGCTCTCTCAGGATCCAGCCGAATCACGCCGCAACGATTTATTGCTTCCATTGCGTATCATGAAATAAAGGAAAAATAGAAGACCGGCCACGGCGCGCTGTTGTAAATATGTAATAGCGAAACGACCCGATCGAAACTTCATTGTTGCACCGCTCCCGCGCTATGTCCCTGCAGTAAAAAGTACAGTCCGGAGGAATTATTCCGCTTCCGAAATGCGTCGAATCATCCGGGTAATCGATGGAAATGATTTCACTGTGTGTTCGTTAAGTACCGTTTAATCGTTCCACTCATTTTCCATCCTCGAAAATTTTCATCCGTTCATTGTTCCGCATTTGAAAATTAGACACTTTGCAGGGTTTATTTGTGGGAAATTACTGTGTTTTCTACGGCACTGTTGAAATCACTTTTGATACAGTAATTGTAACGAATTATACGTCCGCTGTTTATATTGTATACAAATTTATAGCTAGCAAATATAAACTACAATGATATTACCTATGTCAGAAATATGTAGGTATAGCATGGGTGTGCTCGCATCAGGTTAATCAGAGCTGCGTTATGATTTTTTACATATTGCAAAGAGTCACGCCATAGTTGCATAGTAATCAATATACAAATTGAAAATTAATTTAATTAATATGGAAAAGAGTTTGGGAAGAATAGAAGCTACACTTAACAAAAGCCATATTTGTTCACTGTTCATTGTGTATAGTGTGTAAAAACAATATTGAGACATCTTCTGAAACATCTTTCAATTCAACAAAATTTTCATATTTTAGTAATTCCACAGTAAACTTGTTTCTTTAATATTTCCAAAAAATTCAAGGAGCTTAGTCCAGTTCTAAACAAGTTACAGCGTCAATATCTTTAACCACGTACTCGTGTTCTGATTGTTTTTTCGTTTACCCTCTATATTATGCTGAAAATGCAAGACGGACATTCATAAATGTAGTAGAAGAATAAAAAGACTGTTAGACAAACATAAATTACCATATATCTCTCCAACCTCAACTATTATTAAATCAATACTTAATTTTCACATTATTACTTCTAACATCCTTTATCTACAGAAAAATAATTTTGTTCTCCAAACAAAACAATTCGATAAAATTCACTCTCTACATTCAACCGATAAGACATCCGTCTCGAGCATCCTGTCTCCGACGGAGGGGATCAGAAGAAAACAGAAAAATAATTACCGATTGCTCTTGTTGCCGCCCCCGCGCACAGACAGCTCCGCAGTTATCTCTGCGGCAGCGAAAAAAAAAAGGGGAAAATAAAAAAGCTACACAACGGAAAAAACACAGTAACGCGTGGCGGACGTCGGAGAAAGTTGAAACTATCGTCTAGCAGGACGGGCCCCCCCATAAAAAAATGCGAAAGCCTCGCGATAAACCTCTCTTTGCGGCATGTCGTGTCCATTTTGCATTTGGACGCACACAAACGGAAACCGGGCGACGGTTAGAGAGAGAAAGGTAGAGGGAAAGTGAAAGAGAGAGAGAGAGAGAGAGAGAGAGGGTGCGAGGGTGCGAGGGAGAGAAGCTCGGACGACACCCGTGTCTCTTTTCCGTTTAGCGGTGTAACGTCGATGTAAAGCTGTAACGTCACGCGCCAGTGCAGCGTGCTCAGCCCCCGTTCCGCTGTAACCGTGTAGAACGGCTGCCGCAATATGATGAACGATGAATAATAAACGCCACTGCCGATGAACAACAAAACGGCGCAAAGTATAACTCAAATAATAATTGGCAACACTTCGATCCCGGCGGTGGCGACGGAGCGGAAGGCACCGTGGCCGAAACGCTCGGGAGCCTGGTGAGACAGTGATTGACGATTCCGAATGCGCAATTGCTTGCTCTAACGTCGATTCTGCCCTGAATTGGTCATCCGGTTCTTGGTCCTCTCTTTTCCAACGTTTCACTAGCGATCAGCTTATCGTTCACGGTTGCCGAGCGTTTCTTCGATTTTTAGTTCGGTTCACTTGTGCTTCACGTTCTGTTTTATTTGTTAGCGGCGCACACGATTAATTGATTTTCATAATGGACACGATTTCTACTAGCAAATTGTGCACCCTTACACGTAAAAATTTTACATTGGTTGTAAGAAGCAGCAGCTTTCACAACCGACAGAATTTCCACTTTATATGGAAAAAAAATTGACTATTATGACTCACGCAATAAATTGTTTTTAAATATAAACAAAGTGTTTAATGCACGAAGATGGACAAAACTGTCCTTAGAGGTTTTTCAGTTATTCTTATACCGTTTAATAAATGACTAAAAGAAATTCATCTGTGCAAAATTTTCACCTCGTAAGGTGTCCGTAACGATAGATTTTACCCCGCCCTCTTTTATCTTGGCACCGCCCATCTTAAGTTAGCCCTGCCCCCTTTTGATTTAGCCCGTCCTCATTAGGTCGATTCCAGCCCTTTTTAAGTTAGACCTGCCTCACTTTTGATTTTTTTTTTTAGTAAAACACACTTTACTTTTCCAATTTCAGATCACATTGTTTATTCACACGATTTTATAAATATTCTGTGATGTAATAAAAATATCTTTTTTAATAATAAAAACATATTTAAGTCAGAATTCATACAAGAATAGGTTTGGAATAAATCGAAATCCAAGGGAGCTTGGTCAAACTAAAAGGGGGCGGAGCAAATTAAAAGGGGCAGGACTAAACATAAAGTGGGTGGTGCAAATCCGCCTCTTATGAACAAGTTACGGTGTTGAAATTTTGTATAAATGATTCCTTCTTGATCAACTATACAAAAGTCATTGAAAAACCTCTAAGGGCAGTTCTGACCATCTTAATTGGCTGTGGCTTTTGATAATATAAAAATTATTTTGCAATGTGATATTACTAGTGTTATTGGTGCCTTAGTGTCACCAATTAGAAGGTATAAAGAGTTAATAAGTTGAAAATAATATGTTAATATTTTTCTATTACCATTTGGCGTATTGATAAGTTATCTCTTAGTAGTTACTTAGTAGTTATAAACTTTTCCCAATATAGCGAAAGATGTATTAAATTAAAACAAACCATAAACGAGGATAGAGACTAAAATTAAGAAAAATCGTTTCTAGTTATACCAAAGATGTTATAACTGGAAATAAAAGTTTGATATTAAATTAAACTTCCTATCACACGAACAAACTATTCATTAACGAGCACATAAATATAGACTGTGTCCGCAAAGTATCTTGATTAATAACGACGCAATCTCAAATTCATAAATCTTACTTCACCGACTGATAGTTTCACCAATAAAATTCACTATTTCAGCACCGCCATGAAATATACAGCTCGAGTCAACGTGGCGAGAAATAAAAGTGGTATAACACATTTCCTCGGGTGTTATTCCAAGCAGTTAACTTTTATTACAGCTTCAAATAACATGTCAGTTCAGGAAAACGGACATCAAGGATGCCGAACAAAAAAATAGACCCCTAATATATCGACTCGAAATCGTTTTACATTTTACACGATTTCCTTTCTCTCCGATTAAACCACTTTGTCAATGACACAAAATTTCCAAAAAGTGGTTAACATTAGTTTAGAGTCAATCCATACAAAATCTTTGCATTACCATTTTAAAAATCCTTTATTTGCTATCAAATCTTTACGTCACTATTTTATAAATTCTTCAGCTAAAATTACTAGAATTTTAATTACACAGAACTAGCATTGTTTAAAAAAATCACGCACTTGTTAGAAACGCAACCTTTTTCTTGAAAAAATGGAGCCACACAAAATCGATAAAATAGTTTGATTAATTCAATTTAATCCCAAAGACAGAAAAATCTGTATATTACCGTTTCATAAAAGCATCAGCTGCAGAGGGGAAGATATTTATCTGGAAACAACCCTTCAACTGCGCGCATCGCCGGGGAAAAGCGGAAGATGATCTCGCTCCTTCGCGAGGAATAGAACCCAATAGAACGAGCTGTCGAAATAGTAGAAACGGTCGAAAATAAGGACGGAGGATAGGTCGCAGGAACGAGAGAGCAGAAGAGAGGCAGCACACGGTCGGTGAACCAATCGCATGCTGTGCCTGACAACCGGCCGACTACTATACTGCACTGTTGCGACCATTTGAGTTTCCTACTACATCGTTCGTTCCTCTTTCTCTTTCGGCGAACCGCTTCGTCCCGTCTAGCTTCGTCCAGGTCTCTCCAACGGCCGGTCTCCGTCGCACCCGAACGCCGCGCTATCGTTCCTCTATCTATCTATATTCCATCTCCGTCCTCTTTCCACCCCGTATCGCGGCCGTTCATTCGGCCAGGCGCGCTCGCTGTGCCTCCCTTTTCCTCCTTCCCGGCCTCTCTGTCTTCCCCGGACCCCGGCCAGCTCGTGCTTCCACGAACCGACGGAGCACCGGCCGATTTTGCATTTAAATTTGGTAAATTTGCCGGAGTTGGCAAATGAGCTGTGGGCATGGTGTCTAATACTCGCGCACGAGCACGGCCGCCGATACACTGCGTCTAATGCCTCTGGAGAGGGTACATGTGTACGTGTGCGTACAGTCCGCGACGAAACCTCCGTGCCGACGCGACGATAGAAAAGGTCGGGAATTAAACCGGGCGAAAAGAATGCCGGAGAGCAACAGGAACCTTCGGGCGGCTGACTTTTTCGATGTTGATAGCGATGGTGCAAAAATGTTGGACCCGGTTTTTTCTTTTCGGATTCGGTTCTGTGGCTGTCTTCGTTTTCTTCGCCACTCGTCGACGCGTCTGACCTTTTGACTAATCAGGGAAATGCTTCTTACTACTCAATACGTTTTTGGGCATTGTGAACTGAACCACTCGCAGTGTAAACTTTTTTGCGATTTCACTGATTACGCACGATATCTGAAAAACTTACCGATAAAATCGGTAATTGTTATAGGTGTATGTACATTCACTGTAATTTGTAACAACTAGAAATCTTGCGCAACTCTATTACAGAATTAAGGATACTAAATAACTTTATTCATTTAGTATCCACTATCTATCAAACGAGGCACAAAGTGTACCTTAAAGAGTCTTGTGCACTGATAAGGGTTAATGCTCGAGCGCCGACATCGAACCAGCCGAACTTAATTTCAGATTAAGAGAAACGAATGAAACCTGTATTTGCATAATATCGTCGTTGCGAGCCAGACTAAACGTTCCATGGAAAGTGGCGAATATTCTTGCTTAAAACAGGTAAACAAACTAGTCGGACAGAATCGATTAATAACCGACCTACCCCACCGATCCGGGATTGCTTACACAGGTCGCGTCGTTAACGGAGACTCGTGTAAATCAGGCCGGGGAAAAAAAACAGCGGCACGCCGCGTCGCTTGGACACGTGTTAACAAATCGATTCCATAAAATATTATGGATGCGTAACAAAGAGAGCAAACGACACGGGAGGGTAGGTGGCGGAGGGGTGTGCGGTCGGCGGGGGAGGGGGTGCGATACAACCGACACGCGGGCAGCTTGTGGCGAAAAAAAAAAAAACTAAAGCAATTTCACTCGCGGATTTCATTCATTTTTTTCCCCCGCGCTTCTTTTTGCTTGTCGCTTCTTGTGTATCGTGGCCCCGTCGCGCCGAACTGCGCCGACCCGCCGATAAACGCCGCCCGAAAATTCCGTCGATGGAATTTTCGGGCGGCGTTTTCGCGACGGACTGTACGCACCTACACGTGGGAAATAGTGCATAGGAAATGCAAACGTGTAGCGGAGAAGTTCGGACAGCACCCTCTAATTTTAGCCCGCAGAGGGCACCACCCTGTCACGCCGGGTACGTGTCTGTCTATGTTGTAAAGTTGCGTTCCATTTTCATCGTACAGTCCTCTTTCCAAATTCGACCGGAACAACGCCCGAAAAGGTCGCGGGTTTTGCGGAGGGGGTGGTCGGCGCGGGGGCGGGGGGGGGGTTGGGGGGAGGGTCAGGGGGGAGACAGAGATCGGTGCGGTTTCCGGCTCGTCGCTGAAAACTTTTTGCATAGTTTCTGCCCGAACACCTGCCCCGCCCACGCCCCTCCGCGGCCGCAAGTGGAGGGAAAAGTCTCTTGGAAGCTGGTTGTCCTCATTACCAAATTTCTCGCCGTGAGCCCGCCCCGGCGGCCGATCGTCGCCAGGCCGGTTCGCACCCTCGCCGGAAACTCCGTAACCGTTCCTTTAATCACTTTTTATCGAAACTTCCGCGGCGGGAGGGAGCCCCGCTCGGCCCCCCCCCCCCCCCCCCCGGGAATCGGTCCCGGCACGGCGGGATTCGACGGGTCGGTACCCGATTATGTAATCGCGGGAGCTCGCGGAATCGGATTTTTACGATAGCGGAGACGCGCGCTGGCGCTCGACGCGACCGGATTGATGGAACGCGCGGGGACCGGCTGTGTATGGGAAATTTATACGTTCGTCGCCAGCTGACGTGGATGAAAAAAAAAGGAGAGAGAGAGAGAGAGCCGCCGTCGAGTTTAAAAGTGAAACGATGGAGACAAAACGTTCGCGTGCGCACGCGCCTACGCGAGGGAGCAACCGTTCACGCGCCGTAAACGTCACCGCAGGAACGGGGCTTGTAGCTCGCGTTGTAAATAATTAGCGCGAACGTAAGTGTTTCCGGATTCGACGTGAACGAGGTTTAATCGCTGTCGTGATCATGATGGGGGACCAATTGTCGATTAATTTGATGCACTCCGGGGCCGGAATTTATGGTTGCCGGGGTGATCGAGGGGGATGAACTTCGATACAGTTCCGGTTTTTTGAGCCGGGAAACTTTCGGTGGATCGCGTTTTTTTTTTATCGTCCGCGCGGTTTTGAGTTTGCCTCCATGTAGTGGGCAATCTGCGGACTTCGAATCTGTGTCCATACTCCTACTTTTGTAGTTTATTTTGTGGAAAGTTAAATGGGCAAAAATAGTTCTTTCAGTGGGTTGGCGATCGCTGACAGTGAAGATCGAGTGGAAATATTGATAGTTTTTGTTGATGTGCATGCCTCCTTGCGGTTTAAAAAATTTATGTATGACACACGTGCATAGAGTTTCCCAATTTAACTCTTTGCACTCGAAGCCATTTTAACTGTATATCTATAAGGATTTTTCTGGCGTATAGTATTTCCATTTTATATGACAAAGTGCACTTGGTACATATGAAATTAAGTCTTATTATTATTATTATCATTATTATTGAGTCTAATTATTTGGGGACGTGATATAACAATTTTGGTAGTGCCCCAGAGTCACTATTCGTGTGCAAAGGGTTAATAATGAGAACTTAAAATGTTAAGGTACAAAATCTTCGACATCTGCTATTGACCGAATAGGTTTCGTGTGTATATTAGTTGATGATACATTGTCTTTTCTAAAATTATAATTAAATAACTGTTTCATAAACCAAGGTCTTATGTCCTTCTATTTAGTTTGAGTAACGATTATTTTAATATACATTGAGGACCAGTTAGAAGTCTATGTTTCACTGCCATACCAGCATTTGTTTTCTTTTTTGCGGAACACAATGTTTCAGCAGTATAGTAACAAATTCTCGTAGGTAAAGACTTAATTATCTAGCAATTGGTTGACTCTAATTAAACTAATGTGTAGTCAATTAATTGCGGACTCTGCGGACGTTGTCAAATGGCATTTGTCATTAGACCGATCTTTATGCAAATTTCGTTTTTTGTGAACCAATGTAAAAGGACAGTAATTAGATAGAGGTGTACAGCCTTCATTCTGAACTGATAATAGAAAAAAGCTTTAATTAATCTCCATCTAATCAGTATTCTTTATTCATATTCGATTGGATTCACTCAAAATTAATATATGTCTTCATCCATTCATACAAAATGTAATCACAATTATGCATTGCTTTTCAAATAATAATGCACATGTATTATATGCAGTAACAATGACGTTATTATATAAAACATTACAATTTTGACATTTTTTAAATATGTAACCATAAAGATTCCTATCAATATTCCAAGAGAAGAAACAACAATAAAATATAGACACATCAAAATAGCAACAGACCTTAAAATTTACAAATATATGACAGATATGAATTGGCTCTAGAAAAGCTAAGCATCTGAGCTCCTATTTGCAAATAATAAAAACTTAACCTACGACGAAGGTTTACTGATTAGAAAGTCGGTTACAAGGACTGTCGTATTAATTCACGAACGTCTGACCGAGATTCGAATGAAACGTAAGAAAAATGGGGTGTAAACACGGTTCTCCCGTGTATGAGTGGGCGGACATGCGTGCTTCTATATGTGTAGGTGGTGTCCGTAAGAGAAGGAGTGAAAAAGAGTGTTGGCCACAGCTACCACCACAGCGAGGGTTGAAGAAGGTTTGGCGAGAGTTACTCGCCGGTCTCTCCGTCTCTGTTCCTTCGCGCCGCTCTATCTCGTAATTAAAGAGTTCTGCGCGTAATATCTGAAAACAGAGAAAAATTAGAGACGAACGGGGCGCGTCGCGGCGCGGAGCGGAGCGGAACGCAGCAGCAGGCACTGCGAAATTTTCGTTGACGCAGACCAGACACGAGAATGAAGAAAGTTTCGACGTAATTATTTTCCATGCGTTCCTTTTCACCCTAATATTTTCTCATCGTCTTTTTGCAACCGTGCATCAGAACAACAACGGCCTGTTGTTACGTATTTACCGGGCACTACGATCGCCTTAACTAGGAAAATAACGTTTCGTATTTTCATATAGGAAATCCTATAGCTTTTATTACAGACATGATGGAGCTACAATCAAACTCATCGACAAATTGGTACATCTTAATATTTCAATTTTTATCTGAATAAATAACTTCGATTTTATGGAATTTTAAATGCAAGAGGTTGCCAGTCAAAGAATTAATAAATACTAGTGGAATAAATGACACAGCTATAACTTCAGTGCAGTATATGTGTACTGTAGAATCTTCCGAATAATTCTATACATGAAAAGTAAAATGATGCAATAAATATTCAGGTTGGACGAAGAATCTCATCTCGCATGTTCAGACTGGAAGACAACTTATACTCTAAACGATTAAATTCTGAGAACATACGCAACGTTCAATCAATTCATTAGGTAACATTTTTCAGTGTAATATGCACCTTTTTACGCCTTCGCATGCCAGAAACACACGAGACGATTCAATACAAATCAAAATTCCCGGTTATCTTGATCGAAGACTTTCCGACACATTTAGTCCCTTTATGACACAGTTCGCTAAACCTAATTTCTTTAGCATTTGTACCATCTAAAAGAAGGAAATACCACGATAATCCTCGACTCCACAGTTCCGACGAGAACGTCTAAATTACTTCGCGCTCCAGAGTTTTTGGGGGACGTCTCCTCCAGCAATCAACGCGTCAACAAAGCTCAAATTCTCAAGCCCGGCGCCGTTCCACGGAGCCACAAATCACCAGCAAGTTTTATGGCCGGCTCCCGCGGCGTTTCAAAATGTGGGCCCGGAATCCCGCGCGCGCGGCTAAGTTTAATTGTAATTATTTCGCTGTTGGTAGCGATGCGCGTGGCTGGAACCGGGCGACAGCAAAAGATTCAAAAGGGCGCGCGTTCCAAGCTGATGAGACGCCGCGTGGTCGACGTAAATTGTCGGTGGCCGGACAAAGACGCGTCACAGTTCGAGGCTGACGAGGCGTTGCTCCGGTCACCTGTCCGCCGTGAACCTCTCTCTCTCTCTCTCTCCCTCTCTCTCTCTCGCTCGCTCTTTCTCTCTCTCATTCGTCGTCTCTGTTATCCAGCGAGGGGTAGAGGTCCGGGTATCTCGGTCCTGGTTTTTCACGTTTCCTGAACACGCCGGCCTTTTTTCGTAGCAGCCGCGTATCATCATTTTTGCTATTCCGACGAGGCTCGAACAGCGGCGCGGCGCGGCGCGCACGTAACGCAACGCGACGTAACGTAATACGGAGAAATAATAGGTTGATGAGGGGGATGGACGTGGTTACACGAGGGGGGTGCCGAGGGGAGGCGAGAGCAGCGGCAGCAGCAGCAGCAGCAGGAGGAGGAAGAGGTGGAGGCAGCGGGAACGCGAGTGGCGCCTACGGGGAGACAGGGGCCGGGGGTGGTGCACGGACGGAGCTCCAGAGGGTGGCGGCGTCCTGTTCATTATGCAACGACGCGACTGTATCCCCCCGGTACAACGAGCGCCGGTTCTCCGGTGCAACAGAGAACCGGCGCAAAGTACAATCGGGAGCCCCCGTGGTTAATGAGTCGACCGAACAAAGCGAAAAACCGTCCATTAAATAATGCACGATGCAACGTAGGAGCACGAGATGTGCACCGAGGCGCCCGCACCCCAGCGAAACGGGATCTCCCTTTCCCGGAAATTTTGGCGCGGCTGCGAGGAGCCGCGGGCCTATGTACTGCCGATCTTCCAGGGGCCGCGCCGGGTTGCACCGGCATCCGTCGATTTGGGTCCTGGTCGAAACCGTGACGCGAGATCACGGTTACGGACGACGCGCTGTGAGGCGATAGGCCAAGGTCTGCCGATGAGTCCGGGTGATCCGTTTAATGAACGGATCATCGGCTGGAGGATCCTTCGAGATGTGCAGAGAAGATGTTTGACCGTTCCAAACCTGATTTTATTAACATCTGGCGACTTCGTATCCAGTTAGGGGCTTCTCCGAACCCGTTTTCGTAGACTGAGTTCGGATCATTGTGAGAATTGAAGATGGTAAGTTGGTGGCTGCATGGGAAGCTGAGGGTTTAGGCCTTTGCGATTTCTTGTTGTGAAGATAATCATGAGGTGCTTAAAATGCAATTTATGACGATAATGATATCGTTTTGAGATCGGCAGTAATAATACTATTTCTGCTTACATTAAAATGGGTACTAAATAAATTCACAAATATTTCTCACATTTTCTTGTTGGAGCGTGTAAAGAAATGTACAATATGCTGAAATTTATCGATATTATAGCAACATAAATGAGTTTCTTCACATTTAATAGTTTACTAACTAGAAATTTGCTACTTCTATTTATTTTTTGTTTAATAGTGACATCGCATCTTTTTAATACTTGCAAATTCATGTATCAGCACATGAAGCAGATAACGTTGATATTGATATAAATATATGATTGATAATTTGTTATCGTTAACTAAATATTATCATACTTGTGATACGGAATGCGAACAATACACTCGTATGCGTATATTTTCTGTATCTGAAATCTGTCAAGTTTTTAGGTGTTTTTAATACATTTAAAGTTCGTGACGGATTAAAGTATTATTCAAGTCGAACGATCAATAGAGACGGGATTGGAGAATATTCCGTGCATGTTGTACAACGAGATTCCTTTAATAAATACGCTTGAACATGAATTTTCTTTGTTTTAGTGAATTTTATATTTTACGATATGAGATCAGTTACCTTCAACGCAGGACTGGTTTTCAATGTTGAATATACAAAAAAATAGTATCCTATCAGATGAAGTGAATCAAACGCGTAAAATCATCAGTTAATACCAAGGATAGAAATTATTTAATCAATGTTTAACTCCTTATTGACTTAAAATCCTTTGTGTAGAACGTTCGAGAAATACTTCCTGAATTAATGCAGCATTCTGAAAAATGTCCGTTTCTTCTGTAACAAGGAAACATTTATTGTTAAGATTTAATAGTATTTGCTGATCCAACAGTCAATTCAACTTACATTCTAGAAGAACGTTAATAATAAAGTCGAAAAGTAAAATAATAATACATCAAATATTGGGTCGACTTACAATACAGTAACCATATTACGTAAACAAATAAATGTGATAAATAAGCAGGCTATTATTAACAATATGATTATTATCAATAATATCATTGAATAAAATAAGTATTACTAAAATTAAGATTGTAAATCTTTACGCGGAACAAAAATAGTCTGAACAAACTGTTGGAAACAGAAACTAAATACAAATATAAATTCTCTTTTTATTAAGTTTTTAATAACTGAAACATAGTATAATTATATTTAAAAATTCTTTCTTTATGTTACATGTGGAAGGACTTTTTGGCCAGCTCAATAACAATACAGTATCGTGTTACATATTGTTTGTAACAACTTTCGAGTTTTTTAATGGTATATAAAACATAATTAATAAATATTTGAACGATTTACGAACAAGTCCAACGAATGCAGTCGAACAGATCATCCATGGGTCAAGTCGGTTGATTCACATCCGTGCGTGCACGGCGGCTCGAGCTAACGTACACGGAGCTGACGCACCCTGTATTTTATCTGGAGTTTCATCTAAGCTCCCCTATGCATCTAATTCCACCACCCCACCACTATTTTCTATGAAAGGGCTAGGAAAGGAATTGGAGTGGGGTTGCTCGATGCTGGTGGGGAAGCCGCACACACGCAGATGCGAACGAATGATCGCGTATGGATCGCTCTGGAAGGGGTAACAACCCTTAATAAATGCGCACTCGAGGAGGGCGCAGCGATACGTGAGAGTATTAAGAAGAACCGTCCTGAAGCTGTCTTACAGCATTAACTTACAATTTTACGAATTTTAAGAACGCTCTAAATTGTTGTCGCTATTTAGCTCTAATTGTAACACTAATTATTGTCTCTTTTAATCAGTTAAAGAGCGTAATTTTTGTCAGAGAGATTATTGAAACACTTTTAAATTGATGTGACGTAACGTTTAAACTATTAACAAGACAGACGATTCAGAGGATTATTAATAACAATTATTCTGTTGCTTCAATGCTTCGTATCGGATATATTACATATTTGATTATGAAGATTGTTAGACATTTTAATTTCATTTGAAACCGTTCGCTAAATAATTATTTAAAAGGATCAGTAAGAGTACGATGATGGTATATACGTTTTTAATAAATGCAGCTATACGAGTCAATTATTTTACATCAGACAGAGTGAACTCATTTAATAAATAAACCGTAAATTTTCCTGCGAAATAAACATTGTTTTCATGAATTGCAAAATGCATAAACAATATAAATGTTATAAAATCCTGTTGTTTTGAATGAAGTTTGTAGTCTAATAATTAAGCTGTGTATTATCAATTAAGTTTGTCAACACTATAAAATCTAGAAAAATATGAAGTAAAAGATAGAGTGATAATATGGTTAGTAATCTCTGCTCTAGCAAGAAGGTACTTATATGCGTACTCTTCTCTTTGGGATCGAGGCAGGAAGGGTAGCCCATTGTTCGCACTGATCCAGTAATTCAATCCGGTAGCTAATTGGCTCCTTGATCGCCAATAATAGCGGACACCTTCGTCGGTTCAAACCCCGATCTTTTTATCTGCTCGGCTAAGAACCGGTCAGTCGGCCGATCGGTGATTTGCATTCCAAGGTCCGGGCAGCGGGCGGCATTAACCGGTGTCAGAAAGAATAAAAACTCATTCTCCGAGGGTGTGGGAACGACGTCGGAGGAGCCGCTGCGAGGGAGGATGGGGGCCACTCGAAGTGAAGGTCGCCGGGCACTCGGGTCTAGGGTGGAGCGCACACGTAGTGTCTCTGGAAACGACGGAAATTTTTTTCTGCAAAGCGGTTGAAATGTAAATTAAGTCGACGTGCTTAAGAATGTGAGATTATTAAGAGAGACCGCTGACTCGCCGCCCTCTCCGGATAGTGTGCGGCTTGCGAAAACATTTCTCCGCTTTTTATTCTTTTCCCCACGTCCGCGCATTATAAAGCACATATTACCCGGTTGCTCTGCCTTATGCCGGTCGCGATCCTCCGTTTCTTTTTGTTCCTTCTCGGGGGACGTGACCGTCCACGGACCCGAGTGCTTCTTAAAGTTTCAACGAGTCAACACGAGGATCTCAAATCCGATGTAAGCGCGGTAAAATCCCTGCGGGGCTCCTTTCAAGCAATCGATTACGAATCCGGTATCGAGTAGGTATTCGAATCTGAATTTTTCATGACATCGATTCTGATTTATTGGACAAATTGTTGGACAATGTCGATTCAAATGTGTCTAGAAAATCTTACATATGAATTTTCAAAATTAACAAACTTGCTGCTGGTTGATCATTCGTAGTACGAATGCAAAATTGCAATTATTGATATATTTATTTCTTTATCACATAAGTTAGTAAAATCTAAAAATTACATTTTATAAATTTTCCTTATAGACTTAAATAATAAAGCTAAAGGATATGAGTCTTTTATTTTTTTTCTTCACTGCAACCGACCGTAATGTAAAAATAGACTATTGTGGACATTGCCTGGTAAATTATTATCTCTAACATTTCACAAAATAAAAATATAAATCGTTTCATCCACTTTTCAAAAATTATGATATTAGAGGTTAAGATAATCGTAATATAGAATGGGTAATCTATTTTTGTTTATTACGTAAGGTGGAATTAATTTGTTTATACGTTCCGGCATATCCAAAAAATCGTGCTTTATTACAATTTTTAATAGAGATTCCTTTTTCATGTACATTTAAATACACGTATAGCATTTCATGTATATTTAGTTACGCGTGCATTAATACATTTTTATTTCAGTTCATATAATTTTTAGAATATCAATATCAATTTAAGGTTCGAGACTACGGCTTTTATTAATATAATGCTTTTTAATATTTAACATATGTTTTCAATAAATGTTTTGTTAAACAGGTAACTTATGCTTTTAATAAATTAATATAATGCTTTTATTATATAACTGTCATTAATAAAATGTATTCAATGACTTCCCTGTTTCAATGTAAAAAAAAAACAATGTGTTAAGATTCCCAGATCAGAGATTCTTTTCATATTTAACAGAAAAGAAGTCAACTGTTAGCAACTGTTAACCGAATAAATATTGTTATTGAAAATAATGCTTTAATTCATTTATCTACTTAATCTATGATACCTATGGAACTATAGTTTTGATCCGTAGATTAATATCGCTATTATAAAAATTGCATTAATTTAAATAAAATTGCAAAAACATATGTGAAATAATTTACAGGTAAACTTACCTTTATTGTGATACGTACTGAAATGCATACATAGGAAGTGCACGTGTACATGAATGTTTTTAATACATATTTGCCAAACGCTTACGTAGCAATTACGATTTTTAACCATTTCTAAAAATCGTAGCATGTGCTCTATAAAAAATATTATTTTGTTCGTATTCCATGCATCTAGAAATTCTCAAAAATTAAGGAAACACAATTCCTTGTTTACGGGTGCATGCATTTACCGCATGAATTTTGTATTTTGATAGAATTAGTGCGCTATGGTCGATGTAGTTTAGAAACACACACATCGGTACAAACAAAGAAATTCAATTAGTTTGTGTACGCATTAATGTACATAATTGTACCAATGCAAACATGCGCAATATTATTTAAATGGAAAGTTACACAGCACGGGGATGTACAGTTCTAACGACAATAAACTACAAATGTTTAATTAACAATGATGTCTGAATCAATTGTTACTACAATACACCGTATCGTGATATCAATTTGATTTATTCGATGAAACCGATTTAAATTGCAGACGAGTCGAGTTTTTGTTTCATTGGAAACGGAAAAATTATCCGCTTAATTATTTATTCCATTGTCTCTAAATACGTTGACACTTTGGATCACGAGCGAAAAATTATACGTAAAAGAACGGAAGTAAATAAAATGTGAGAAAGTGTTAATACTATCGGCATTGCGATATTATAATACATTAAGTACAGAAAGAAATTCCATAAAATTGTAGTATGAAATTAAAATTTTGTTGAAAAATAATTAGAGAAGCTCAATCATTAAAATATTCATAATTATTTCTAATCACCCAATTACTGTCGTAAATTGCACATTGAACAATTCAGTAAGTATTAATACTATAATAATTACAACTAGTAATTATAACTAATTATTAAATTAGTATCGTGACGCTTCGAACTAGTAAAAGCCCACTGGAATATTGGATCATTAATCGTTATAAAATAAACCGAAAGTAATTCGTCTCTCCGGCGAGTAACATTTTTCAGAAAATAACTTTTCAAGTACAACGTAAACGTTTCAAGTACAATCTTCCGGCTGATCGAGGCATCTAATACCAAAATTCCGATCGCGTCTTGCACGGCGTACCTCCAAACACTGACAATTCTTTCGTGAAATTCGTTAATCGGCCGCAGGAGCATTAATCTCCGCATGGAGCCTCTTCGAACGCATTATTCAATTACTAGAAGGGGTTCCTGCGATTAGATTCTCCCCTGCGCTCGATACTTCCAGCATCCCTTACGAAAAGAGGGCGCCACTTAACCGTGCATCGTTCCAATCCCGAGCGCGGTGGAAAAATCAACACCGCCGGCTATCACCCTCGAGGAATCGTTGATCGCCGCTATAAGAAAAGTGTCGAACGTTGTGCAGGGAGGGGGGGAAGTTCGAAGAACGAAAAAGAGGGACGAACAAACGGAAGTGGCAGCCCCGGGCCGGGGGAAAGTATGGAGGCAATCAGCGCGCCGGCGACGTTAGCTCGCGAGAAATCGTCGGTGTACCGGCTACCTGAGGGTTGTAATCGAATCAAGGAGCGCTATTTATTTTTCCATCCATTTAAAAACGTGTTAAAATGCAAAAAAGCGACCGGCCAAGTAGTGGGGTTGAACGGCGGCGAGTCGGGGCCGGGACGGGACGGGACGGGCGCATCCGCGCGGGCTGCGGAGGTGGTTAGAAACGCGGGAGTCGTTAGAAGAGGTGGCAAAGCCAGAGGAGAAAGAGAAAGAGGAGAGCCGCTCGGGGTGGAGAAAGGTCGATAGGCACGAGAACGAGCGAGGCTGCTGGCGAAGTGGGATGTCTAGGGGGGTGGCAGGGGGGTGCCGGCTAGGAGAGGGTGGGCCGCCACGGCTAGTCCGGGAGCGGAGTAAAGGGTGAAAATGCAAAAAGGCGTCGGGGATCTCGCTCAATACCGAAGCAGCGGCGCAAGCGCCTTCATTTTGTTTTTCGTACGTCGCCGCGTCGCTTTCCCTTTTCCAAGATGGCCGCGCCCGCGCACGGTGTCGGTAACTGGTACCCTCCTGCCAGGACGAAACGGACAATGCAGCCTACTTTGCCGGCAGGAGAAGAAATCAACGCCCAAATTGCGGCCGCCACGCGGCGCTCGGCTCGCCCGCCAAAACCACCCCTGCGAACCCCTCAGCCCGGGAGACTTTAATACAAGCAGGAACATGATCCCCAATTAAAACTCTCCCTCAGAAATTCTACTATTTTTTTACAAAGTTCATTTCTCAACCAATATTTTGCTCATTCAATGGGAAAATATTTTTGCGATATTTTTATCTGTATCTTTCGTATTCGATATTTAATTTTATTTCGATGCTTCGCATCTCTAGCGAAGATGATCAATTCTGAAACAATTTTACAATTTATTTCGTGCTGCGTTATTTTCTCCTCTGTTGCGATAATTGATGCTGACTTACAGATTAATACTTAACCTGTGGATTTTTATACAGCTTGATTATTTCATAGGTCGTGTATTAACCTTTAACTTTCGTTGCCGGTTGGCAAGACCTTATCATTATTCATAATTCACATTAACACTTTAATGTAATATTAATGCAATAATCATTATCAGTCTTTAAAACGACTAATAATGTTTATATAAGATTTAATGAGTGCAGTACATAAAGGTAGAAAATACGTATAAATACAATAAAGTAGAACAATCTTTTTTGTTGGTTACAAAAATAAAGTAAAGAAAGTAATTATTTTTTAATAATATGCTAATGATGATGCCTTCCTTTATAGTAAGGATTATTTAACATATTGTTGACTAGAAATTTTACAACGTTTGGGCATAAAGATATGAGTTAACTCGTGACCAACGCATTAATGTGATAAAAGATTTTTAATTTTGCTTTGATCACTTCACTGCTAATAAATACTACTTGTTTCACCAGAAGTCGCAATTAATAATTGACTCTAGCGAGATCGAATAATAAAATTAGAACATTAATTCTATTTCAATCAAGGATCGAATTAAATAAATACAACACCATGAAAATTCGTTTCAATAATTGGTTAAAAAATCGTGTCATCGAAATATGACGGACGTGACAGCCATTGTGTTAATACGAAACCGTGCCCTCATTCTGTTTTGATCTCCAATAATCAAATTAGGTGATAATGTATTAAAATTTCACTTTGGCGAATGGTTTTAGACGCGAGCGCGTCCGCCTGCTTAAATATTTTAAGTCTGGCTCGTTAAATATTTGCAGAACCGGGGTGAAATGCATTTCTCTTGTACCGCAACTTTTATTATTATATCTTGATTGGCATCTGAAGTTTTGAAAACGTCATAATAATGAACCGGCCTTCCGCCCCTCTTTATTCTTTATTCTTAGAATGTCTGCTATCTGGCAGCACTTTTCACTTCACGCCCGACGTTCTACAGTAGATTCGATTAACCTTTCTTTCTACCCCCCACCACCAGCCGTGAAAAAAAAAGAGCGCTCTTGTCACGCATATTATTTTATCTTGCAGTGAAATGCTTTTAAACTGTCATTCGAAAAGTTGCAAACGGACGGATCGCGCGTCAATTATGTCCGTTTGATTCGCATCAGGCTGCTTATTATTTATTCTCTTTCACTTTTCAATTTTCCTGGCACCGTGTTCTTGGCAAATATTTATTTCATAATTAAACACCTGAAATCTGAAACCGATTAAATCGAGCTGTCGCACACGCGCGGGAAGACAGCACATAGAAATTCCATTATAATTCCGTAACCTGATCAAATTTGTAGATTAGCCGCGTCTACCGTGACACAGGTATCGCGGGCCGGCCGCGTCCGTGGAAAAACCGAATCGAAAAACGTCGATGGTATTAATCGCGTTAAGTTATTTGCTCGGCGCACCTTCCGCTGTTACCGATTTTTCAAGGAAACTCTCGTAAGAAAACGAATAGCTTTTCACCGGTATCGCTCGGAACCCAGTAATTATTTTTCCCGGTCCTTTGCAACAATGTGAATAAAAACTGATCGCTACTCGTTCGCGACCACCACGTGTTCAATGTTACGAACATTTGTCCACGCTATAAAACGCCATTATTTAGCAAAAGCGAACCTTTTTTTCGGACCATCGATTTTTGTTTTTGGAACAACCCCAAGGATTGTGAGACAAAATCGCAGTAATTGATTTTTAAAGAATCATTTTTTCGATGGCGTTACACATGTCATTTCGAACAGTTTAAGACATTTTTTATACATTTATTCATAACAAAAATATTTACTGGCGAGATTCGAATGAACAAAACATACCGTTTCAAAATCGAAAAATAATATCCAGCGAAGAAAAAAATGAAAGCAGTTTCATGATTTTAAAATATCCATTGAAAAGTTCTATTGAGATATTTTTTTATATTACGTCGGCTTTATACAGCCAGAAACGTTTTTTTTTTTATACTTTTGACTACAATTATATATATTGATTCTCCTCCTCATTTTTTCAGAATATTTGATTACATTATGATGTATGCTCATCATTGCGATCAATTATATAATTTACAACTTTAAATTCTTGAATATTGTTTATTCCATGTTTGAAATTGTTTTCATTTTTCTGTAAATCGGGATTATGTTTTCAAATCTAGTGGGAATCGAACATTTTTGAAAGAATGATGCTAAACATTATATTTAATAACTCGGCGAATGTTCACTTCAGTATTAATTTTTACCATTCGGTTTCACGCTTTTCCGCATTTTTTTCACGCTATTGTCTTAAAATCCGATTCCGCACAGTGCATAAAATAAAAACAAATACTTTAATAATTTGTTTAAAAAATACACAAATGCACCGATTTGTATAAGAAATGTTATCGTCTTTATTTTTTAAGAAGTTCAACTTTTATGCAGATTTTCACTAGCACAATTTTCTGTTAGCCAAATACCGAGTAACTTGTTTCCGAAAGATTTTTCATTAATTTTGACCTTAGTGTATATATATATATTTTGTCTTATATATACATAAGATAATATATATATATTTTGTTTTAAATATATAAGATAATATATATAATTTTTATTCTCCATAGGTTCTTAATCGTGGGAGCACAGAAATAATGACAATTTTCTGCAACCACGTTCTCCAGGCGTTCTACATCAAATAACAATTAATCAAGAATTAATCAAGAACAGCTTAGCCCCACCGTGTGTTACTTATAAATTGGTATCAAAATCAGCCCCCGTCTTTGGCTATAATCTGTGCGTGCATCACGTTGCGTGTCACGGAATAAAATATTCTTAAAGCTAAACGATCAATCGCGAGATACGCGACTCGCACTGCGAACGGCTGTCAATTATGACGTCAATGCGCGCCAGAAAAAAAAGTACGCGAATTCTGGCTCATTTACGTAATTCGAGGCGAATGTATTCAATTGCAAATGCATTTACTTGGGATTCGAGTTACAGCCGGCCTGCCGGTGACGATATTTTTCTTTCTTTTTTTTTCCCCCCATTGCGCTCGCATCGGCCGCCAACGTCTACAGTTTCCTGCCGCATAATTCCGTCATTCCGTGCTGCAACTTCTGCCTCAAAGGGAGCGTGCGTGCTGAAAACTGCGACCTCTATTTGTATTACTCTTTCAACGACATTTCTCGAGCATTTGAAACCCTGGGACGAAGTTTCGTAAACCCCGCGCCAATGGAACCGGCCGCGCAATAAATGATATCGGTAACAGACGAAAATCTGAGCTTTCGCAATTCTGGTTGCATAAAATTGTTGCATCAATGAGTTACGATCGAATACTGTATACAATTTGATCGAAAAACTACAATAATTATATCGCCTATTCTACATATTTTGGACACAATTGAACAACGCCACAATTTGAAAATACTTTTCCACTAGATTCAACTATCAAGGCAGATATTAAATTCTTCTTCAACGTTTGTTCACCACTATTTTTAATTGCAAAAATCCATACAAATGCTATCTATATTATCTTGCAAATTTCGATGTGAATATAAATAGTATTATTCCCCTTATTTTGTTAATAATACCCTAAAAAGAATGGAACAATTTTATTTTAAAAATTGGCAATTAAATGTTAATAACAAAAGTATAATACAATTTCGATTAAAAAAAATTAATTATATTAGTGTTCAAACAATTCCGTTCGTAGTCTTCGTAATTACATGCAATAGTGTCATGGTGTACATACCTATGAATTACATACTATGTGGTAGATGCTAGGCTGTACATGTGCAACCATATGGGTCATTCTGACCCGCTTCTGGGAGAGAACGTTCGATAGCCAAAGGTTAATCCTATCACTGTATAAAGCGTACTGTATCGATTGATAAGTACCGATCGCGGAGAAACAGAATGTAATGGAGATTTCTACATTGATATCAATGGATCTAAGGATAATCATCTAGTGTTATATGATATTTCAGATCCCATCATATTATTTGTTAATGGTTCGAACTGTTCGCCATTGCTACTTCGTCAGAAGTAAATCACCGTTACATGAAATTATGGCAAATTTCCATTTACTGTTCTCCAACAAAATTCACAGTACTGCATTCACGAATATGAAATTATAATTATAAATTATAGTCTATTATAACGAGAATAGTATTTCTATTTTTTAGCTAATATTTTAATATTATGGAAAGTATTAATATTAGATTAAAAATGACTAGAATTGAACTATGAAACGTCATAATCAATAGAATAACAATGCTATTTTTAATTTAGCTTCGTAAAATGTTTTTAATAAAATATCGTTAGAGCGATTGATGGTAATTTATCAAATTGTTAATTGAATTGCGTTCAGTCAGGGATTCGTTAGATTAGATCACTAATTTTATTTCAGCCACATTCGGGGACACGAAAGCAGGATCTTTTGGCACGCGTATTTACTCTACTTTCCATTTAGATGTATTAATTTGATGGCGAACGGAAATATTTTCTCGGTCGCTGAGAAAGTCTCTTTGGCGGATCGCCGCGCCGCAAGTGGATGCTAATGTATTCTGATTCCGCGTTTGTTCAAAAGCCTTCTACTATTTATCTTACGGCTATACACCCGGCGTACACTGTGTTCTGCACTCCTTGCATTTCGATGGCAACACTCGAAAATCATTCAACCGTGAATGCATATATTTTTAGTACGTTTCACAATTCGCCAACCACAAACAGACGTTCCAATAATTGGAACCGATGTAATTCGCGGCTACTTTTAAAAGCGACCTCGCGCAGCCATCTTGATCGAGAATTGCGACTCTGGATAGTTTCGGTTGAACGCGGATCGAAATTCGCATAATTAAAGAATCTTTGACTGTCGTGGCAAAGAGGAGCGCCAGAAAGTAATGTATGTACTATTGGATTTATCGTATGGAGTATTGTGCAACTTCGTCTGATAAATTTGTTTGAACGATCATCGTAATTTGTGTGAAGCTGTCGCTGAACACGACCCTGTTAGACTATAGCGCGGCACTGTCGTAAAATCTGTTGCGTTGCAAGTTGCGTATATTGATATACAGGGTCACCATACAACTCAGACCACCTGGGATATCATCGTTATTTGTGAAAGGTACACCGGGAATTTATTTCCAGAAATTTCACAATCCCAAAAAGACCGTGCTGCGCGGCCGATATTAATTTTTTCGACACACGCGTTTTTGGGGACTTTCGGGTTACTGTGAATGTTTTTATGCCACGCCAGGGTGGTGGTCCCAATTACTGTGCCCCGTTGGCGGACTCCTGGAATTTTCGCTGCAGACAAGATCTTCGGCAATTTCATTGACAATTTTTAATAACTTGTAAAATGTCAGAATAACATGTAAATTTCAAAGTTGATTTTATCGATATCAATTTTTCCAATGAGACTTGATAAAAAATTAATACTCAATAATCTTAATACTTTTTATCGATATACTTTGATATCTTACCTAAAACGATTTATTTTACTGAATATTAATCGTCGTTCGTTCAGTATTTTCTTCAGCTTTTTCATGAGCTGTTCAGAAAATTTTGCGAACTTTTATAAAAAGATTGAAATAATTTTTGACTATTTTAGGAACGTCTGAATTTTATGTATTTAGTTCTGACAAATAATTAATTAATTTAAATAAAAAAATGTTTAGATTAACTCTGCTTGAAAGTAAACTAATGGCATAGTAATTACTACCCCACAGTAATTGGCTCCACTACCCCACATATCTGCGACTAAAATCACGTATCAAATTAATAGCAAACACGATGTTATTTAAAATAATGATGCACCATTTAACGAACAGAAAACTCCTCTCTCTCTCTCCCTTTAATTTTATAAAGAATATCACGTAGTACGTAGACAGCGTAGCTGAAATAAATGATGCCGGAGATCATGTCAAACGGCCAGCCGCAATATCAACGCGATAACAAAGACGTTCCACAGGGTGGTAAATAATTCGGTCGCAGCCGTAAGCAGAAAAATTGCCAGTAAATTCCGATAAGATGCACTTTCACAAGCGTTGTATCGCGTGAGGGAACGGGGATCAACGATCGTTGGCCCGTCGTAATAACTCGCCGCGCGATAAATCGTGGCATGTATGGGCCCCTTAAGCGTCGTTACGAAAATGTTAACATAAAATAACAATGCGATCCGGCGTGCAAAGGGACGACGTTTGTCGGGGAATGGCGGACCGCGCCCGGAACGCAACGAATGCTCCTATTTATCATTTCCGAAACGGTCGTTTCTCTGTTCTCCACCATTTTGAAAATCGCTACTCGCATTACCGCGGCCGTGCCCGACCGGAAACAACTCGAGCTTCCCGGGTATTCGCGGTTTTCGCTATTCCCTCGCGCTGATCCGCTTGCCGGGTGAGAAGCGTCGAATACGTTTGCGCGCGACGAGACCCGGAACGCTGTTACGTCACTACGCCTGCTAATCGACTGATAATTGCTGTAACAACCGCCGCTTCAGAATGCCATCAGCGGTGCATTAAAGTAATAAGACTGCAGGCGCGGCCCGGCCTGGCCCGGTTCTTTCGGAGATGAACACGATCGGCGAACGATCGCCCCGATGCGCATCGATTTTGCAAATTCAATAGTGCCCCCTCGGCGGCAGAGCTTGTCGAAACGCGGACCGTATTTTCTGGGAATTAGAAAGCGTTTCATCTTTCTTTTTTTTATATTTCACACGTTAACTGCCATAACTCAGACTTCGTAAAAGACACGAAATCGCAACTTGTTTTGTAATATATGAAACAGTGAACACGACAGGATTTGTTATGGTAATTGCTTTAATAATTCTGTTGTATTTTAAAAAATGTGTTGGTCATGTACGAACGACGCCATTACTCGATGCGTTAATTTCATTTTAATGTTTGTATTGTTTTTATTATGTATGTTTAATTATATTTTAACTCTTGTATGTTTAATTATATTTTAACTCTTGTATATTTAATTTTATTTTAACTCTTGTATATTTAATTTTATTTTAACACTTGTATCTTTTATTTTATTTTAACTCTTGTATATTCAGTTTTATTTCAACTTTTGTATCTTCCTATTTTAAGTGACACATTTTACTGTAGCTTATACTACATCTTCATAACATAATAATAGCATTACTACATTCATCTAAAATTAAATATAATTCTAATTGATAGTATTTTTATTACAGAACTTTCAGCAGCTTAATTTCAATAATCCTATGACTACAAGGAAGAAACAAATAATTTTTATTTTATTTTATTTCTTACACTTTATCAAATTTCAAACTAGTGCTTTTAAGCAAAAGCACGTATTTGGAGTAAAAATTTACTTAAATTCGATCGTTTTAGAAATGCTGAAATTTTACACATCGTAACAAATCACCGCTACTCAATATTTTCAGTTTCCTTTAGCAACTTTAATAAGTCGAACATCGATATTCATATCTTCTTTTACTCGTTTTACTGTTATACATTTCACCGACTCGTTTTCTTGCAAAAAATGCATGGAAATCCGCACTCCAATAATTACAGTCTAAAGAAGATGAAAAAGTAAGAGTTTCTCTTCATTATATCTGTTAATCGTAACATATTGAACTCAACAATTAAGAACTTATCACGCAGATATTTGTAATCGCAGACTAAGTGCGGTGTGTTTTTTTACACTTTCATCATCTTGACACATCAAAATTATTCAAGAAGAACGTTCCCAAACGAAAACTCCCTTCAAATTTTCGTAATTAGTCAGAATCGTTAAAATCGTGTAGAATAATCGTACGAAAACGCGGCATGCGTAGAATTCTTTACCGTAATCAGCGAAAGGTGCGGACAAGATCGATTTCACGTATCGCGGTTTCGCAATAGTGTAGTTTTACGATTGATTTCTCTATGGCATATTGTCAATGTTTTTGATATTTTTTTCACGCGACAAAAAAATGGCTAGTGTGAAACCGATGTAGGAGTTGGTCGGAAACGGAAAAAGGTCAAGAGTGGGACCACCACATGAATGATGCTACACTCAATGAACTAGCGCGGCAGTCGGCCCCGTTTACACATGCGCATCGAAGTTCTGATATTGGCCACCCAACTCCAAATTTCTAATGTCATCTAACACCGATTGTAACTATTAAAGATTAGGTTAAATCGACATACATTTATTACAATATTTAACGATTTAATATTCACATTTATTTACGATAAGGCAGAACATTAACATTGGCATTAGAAATTTATTTAGTATATTTTAGAAAGAAGAAATTATAACATACAATATTAAACTAACATATATAAATTAAATCATACAATAAACGATCTATTATTGAATTTGTCAAAAAGAACTCTTGTATGAATGGTATTTATTGAAGTATAATTTGCCTTTATTATAAAAAAAGAACAGCACTGCGACACAAAATGTAAAAGGAAGAAACAGTATTTTACTACTAAATAATATAATTATTTTCTCAGCTTTGATGACACATTCTTACCGCAAGAATGTAGAACAATTAATTGATGTCATAAAATTCAACTTTTTAATTTGAAACTAATTAAATAAAATATTTTAATTAATGAGATGTTTAATGTCAATGATGTGACACTTTCGTGACATCGATGAGTAAAACATGAACAGTGAAGCATGAAAAACGAATGAAACTACGCAATAATTTATTATTGAATAAATCTTTTATTTGGCATAAATTTTCTACATCCGATGCACGAAATTATGTACAGGCGGAAATATTTTTAAATATATTGCAAATGCAGGCAGCGCACACAAAGCCTACACAAGGTCGGGATTAGTAAAGCAGAAAAGTTTACGGGAGCGTGCTGCTGCAGCATTGCGGAAAGGCTGATTCATTTTGTCACATGTCGCATCGGACGCGCGCGTTATATCAGACGGTATTATTTCTACCCAATCCCACCATCATAAGGTACACAAATGCCTCCGAGCAATTCTCATATTGGGATTGGTCGTGATCCGCGGAACTTCACGTTCAGCAAGCTCGCTCGTGCAACTTTGACAAAACGCTAAGTGTTCTTAAATATTCTGCACGCTATGGTCAGCTCAATCTGGGAAATTACAATTACAATTAGAATGCATTGCCCCTGGAGAGTAATGACACGAAGCAAATAACGAAAGCGTGAACTTGAGCAAGATTACTGGAACGCATTATGTCACGATGCGATCGAAAATAAAACGAATCAGTGGAATTTATCGAATAACATCTGTTGCAATAATTTTCTAAATTTATACAGCTCTCGGAACACCGATTTGACAGTGTTCGATTATGCAGGTACGATAAGCTGATCGCAAGAGCAGTTAAAGAAGTACCCCAAAAAATTTTTATCCTCGGACATACGAAATACGGACGGTATAAAGCCCTCAAAAAGCCACTCTGCCCAGTCGTGGGCAATCGATCACAGCACCGTTTATATTCGCACTTATATTCGCAACATAAAGCCTCTTTTCTCTGAAATGCGATTTCTGAAAATACCAAAGCTCTCCGCGCTCGTAAGGATGATACCAGGATGGAAGCGGCGAACGTTGGGAATATCTTTCCCAATGGAATGAATTTTTCCATCGTAATGGCTATTGAACCCCCGGTTAACGAGACTTATGCCCGCATTTTTAAAGCCGAATAACTAGTTGTTTGTATTAAGTTCGCCATGAGAATCGAAAACCCTGTATTTACGCGATTTCTTTTTCATGCAGAGACCTGTTTCGATTGAATAAAAATCGCGTAAATAGAATCTATAAGTACAAAAAATACGAGGATTAAAAAGTAGTTTTAGAAATACGCATTGATTTCACACAGCTTAATAAAAGAATAATTATAACATTTCAGAAAATTAAAATAAATATTATTCGGTGTCACTGTTGCTACTATAATTTAAAACAATCAATCGTTGTTCAACTATATTTATAATAATTTAATCAGAAATATTTCAATCAACCCTTAAAATATTTAGAAATTCGACTTCATTTTCATTATTACGAATATACGTTTTTTTTTGTTACTCGATATTTCCTTCCACTAAATTTTCATAAATTCGCTGGTATTCGCTGCAACATTAAATTTTAATGAAATTTGAAGGCCCGTAAATGTTTGGATCAATGTCTATAACGGCACTTCCCAATTTTTGGTTAATTCGGTAATTGATATCACGTATACAAAATAACCGCGTAAATAGTGTTACAATTTACCGAGTACAAAAAAGACTCGCGCAATAAGAGTACCGCTGTAATTAAGAGACATAGAGTAGTGGCGCCGATATTTATCGAATAAAAGTAGATAACGAATAAGAATAATTTTGCATTCCTTTATCTTGCTTACTTTTTCATAAAGAATAATATTTTATTCCCTCATCTTCTTTATTTCTTAATAAGAAAATTCAATATGTCTTATTTTATAAATATGTATCATGTTAATCGACTCCACTAATCTACAAATAATTTGAAATTACTCGAGTCATGTTACAGTTCGAAAAATACTATCTAAACGCACAGAGTCGTCAAAGCAGCATCCAAGAGAGTCCAGGGAAGCAGATCGTCACCGAAGATCGCGTTCCAGGGGGGGGTGGGCAGCGAAATGCCGCGGCGTTATGGCGCTGGTAGAGTCGCTCAGCGGCGTTAAATCGCGATACATTTTCCGGGGCATTACGCGGCGTCGTATCGGGCCGGTCATTAAGTCAACGACTGCGCGCGGGGGCATTCGCATTCCTCGGAGCAGTCTCCCGAGCCGTTGTTCCGGAAGACGGGGATCACCGGGTGCCGGTGGCCGGGTCGTTAGCTGGAAAAAGCGGCGACGATCCGCGCATATGGACGCCTCGCGCGTTGGCGCGGCCAGATAACCGAGCGATATTAAACGTAATTCGCGCGTTTATCGCGCCGCGGCCGCTCGTAATCCGGCATTCGACGCGTCCGCGCGCGATGGCACGAACGTCGGCGTCGACGGCGACGGGCGACGGCGTCGCGACGACCAGCGCGAGAACGCCGGTCGTTTGAGCCGCGCCGAGCGGAGACCCGCGGAAAACAAAAGAGAGACGCGACCCTTCGAAAACACGCCGCGATACGAGGAGATGGATAGATAGGCGACGAAAAGGACGGGACAAAAGGGACAGCGACGGAAGAGGACGATAGAGAAAAATAAATAGAAAATGAAGGAAGGAATGGAAAAAACGAGCGACAAGAATGGGGATCGCCGGGAGGGAAACACGGCGACGAGGGCCCCGGAGAGCGAAAGAGAGGGAACGAGGGAATCGGGATGGAGAGAGGGCGGCCGGGCGAGGATGGAGAACGCAAGAGGTAAAGAAACGATGAAGGGATGGGAAAAAAGGACGAAGCGCCGAGGAAGAGAGACGTCGAGTTGATACGGCGAAAAGAGAGGGAGGCACACTGCCGTTGGACATTAAGAACGTTTCGTGCGGCAATTTAACCACCGACCAGGGACGCCGAGGGCGGCGCAGCCGGCGTCCCTGCGAAGGCAGCCTGAACGATATGGGGGAGGGTGGGATGGCAGCGAGGGAAAGAGTCGAAATGAGACAGAGAGAAGAAGGGGCTTGCGCCCACGGTATAGCTGAGTTTTTACGACTTCTACGCGCGTGCGCCTGCACACCTGGAGATTAGGTTTAACAGCCTTAATTTTAAAAAATTGCCGCCTCTCCCCGACAATCTCCACACCCCCTCGCTTCCTCTTATTCTTCTACCTGGCTCGTTCAACCTCCCTCGTTGTCCTCCTCCTTTTCCTCCACCTCGGTCCTCTTTCTCCCTCTCGTTGATTCCATCTCTCCCTCTTTCTTTCTCCCATTATCTCTCTCTCTCTCTCTCTCTCTCTCTCTCTCTCCCTCCTCTCTCCTTCTCTCTCTCTCTCTCTCTCTCTCTCTCTCTCTCTCTCCCCAGCTACGAACCTCTCCACCACTACTCACGGTCACCCTTCCCACGGCGAAACGAAATTGCGCCGCTTTGCACCGTCGGGGATAAAGTTCTGGATGCTCCGTTGCCACCCCTTGCCGCCTATCTGCGACGACGAACTCTCGAGACAGCCGCCGCGCCGCGCCGCGCCGCGCGCGGAAACTGAAACACGCGGGGACATTTAGCCCATTTACTGGCCGTCTATATACGATGGTCGGGATTAGGCATTAGGAAGTGCTGGGAATATGTCCGCGGAATTTCGGGGAAAATTGTTTAGGGGTGGCCACCCGGAGACACCCGGGACCGCGGAGAATCCTGCGATCGGTTGGGGCGCTGGCCAGAAACTTCAACCGGTCTGCCGATGCTGTCCCTCTGAGCCTTTCGGCTTTGAGGCCGCGGAAATGCTCGCCGCACTCGATTTCATCGGATTGGTCGGCGAACCTTTAAATAAAATTAAAATTAAATGCTAGAATCGGGTTTTAAATATATCGCTTTTGATGATTAGTATCTTTGATGGGGTAGATGCTTTAGATTTAAGAAATAGGGCTGATAAACGATTAAATTACGTCCATGTCTGAAGCAAAAAATTATAATTCTTGTTTTATATTATTTTTAAGGAGTGGGACCAACGTAAATTAATTAATTTCTCCTTACTCGTTTGATTAATCATTTAACGCGTTCCCTGCTGACTATGATATATGTATATACTTCGTAGTCGGGATGTGTGTCATGGGTATCGACTGCAGGATACATAGGATACTGGAATCGTTTACTGTGGGGTGACCAATTGCTGTGCCTTCGGTTTTATTTCGGGCATAGTTAACTTTATCTTTACCGAATGAGTCAGATTAAATGTCTACGTTCATTTATTTTATTTATATTCTACTAAAAAAATTTAATTTCATAATTATAATGTTAATTATACCCGAGAAGGAACGGAAAGCACAGTAATTGGTAAAACTACAGTAGCCGGTCCCGCTACCTTAAAATATTCTACTATAAATTATGAAATAATTACAATAATTATATTATATTAAATATTGTATGAAATATTATATTAAATAGGTATATATATTATAATAAATAGGTTTTGTTGTTTCTGTAATTTACATGTACTTTCGGCATCTAATGTAGAACTTTAATTTGTTGGTAGTGAACGTGTTCAATTGGCTATTAGGAAGTTCATATGGCACCAAGTTCCATAATACAGGGATTAACTATAATCATAGTTATATTTACGACAAATTGAAGCAATCGAGAAAAATGTATTGTAGACAGATTTGGAGAGACAGAAATAATTTGCTTCTATTAAAGTGATAATTAATACTAATTATTGCATATATTTATCATAAGTACTAAAACATTCTTTATTGTATTAATAAGATAGAAACATCATTAATAATTGTCCATGTAAACACAATTATATATTAATACTACATAATTAATGCAACACTAATTTCTAAAGAAATTTTTTAAGTCTAATTAATTTTGTAATATTTTCCTGTTTATGGCATTTAATAGACATCATATCAGATTAGTTAGTACACCGTGATGCGAAAACAGATCTGTCTAAAATAACAGAAGAGGAAAACGGAGGTTCGTGCATTACCAATATCTGTCGTCGTTGTAACAGGAATCCACGTTTCAGGGAGTGAAAGCCAGTTACCAGCGGCCCTTTGACATTCGGCAGTGTGCATCCGATCAACCTATAAAAAAGAAATGGAAACTATCAACGATGTGAGTACCGCAAATTTTCCCTCCCAAAATAAGGCGTTCGAATCGCTCAGCCGGTGGCGCTCCACGAATAATGTCCACCGGCTGATTGCATGAAACCAAAATCTTATGATTCGCGATGGTCGCGAAAAGAATCACTGCTAAAGGTACGAATCAATTCTGGGATCGGTGAACCCAAGTGGTGCGCGTTCCAACGCGCTGGCATCGGCCAAGTCGCGGCGACCGCGCGGAGCACCTAGGTGCCTAGATTAATTAACAACTTCGTAAACCGACCCTTCTCGTAGAACCCTTTTCGTAATTCCGTGGAAATTTTCATCGTGGCCCCGCCTCTGTTGGCTGGCCGCAATAAAATCCACGTTGAGCCAGGTTCCAGACTCGTGTGAAATATCGCCGCGAATTATCATACCATCTGAAATTAAAGGGCTGAAATTTCGGGGTGGTACCGCACCGACGGTGGTGCCCGCTGGAAAATAATTTTGATGCTCACTCTGTACTTCTCTACGCGCGTTGCTGAGCCCCCGCCGTCTCCGCCCGCGCGTCCCGCCCGCGCCGGCGTCCACCCCCGCCGGCACCATATCCACGCACCCCCCCCCCCCCCCCCCCCCCCCCCCCCCCCCCCCCCCCCC